>NC_056734.1:160190922-160220922 GCF_019279795.1 Protopterus annectens
CAACAAAAAAATACACCCCATTAAGTTTTGTTATAGGATTCACCACGGAGATTACTGGGCTACTCCTTCCCCAAAAGTGTATTTCAAAATTAATGACATCAGCAGGCTTGCTAAAGAAGGCTGTGTTGACTGTGAATGGCCTCAAAGGCATTGCTCCTTTCACAGAGAAACAAACACACTAACTTGCCATATCTGGGAATAGAATCCCTACCGAACTACTATATCACAGTTACAGGACAAGCCACAGAGATTACTGTACTGTGGCTTCCCCAAAGGTGTATTTCAAGGCAAATGACATCAGCAGGCTTGCCAAAGAAGGGCAATGGAGGTTGTAGTGACTGTGAATAGCCTCAAAAGCATTGCTCCCTCCACAGACAAACAAACACCCACCCTTGCCAAGGCTGGGAATAGAACTGCTACCTAACTAGTTTATCAGACTACAGCATTACACAGTTATAGGACACACCACAGAGATGACTGGGTGACTGTTTTCCCAAAGGTGTATTTCACTGGGAATGACATCAGCAGGCTTGCCAAAAAAGGGCAATAGAACTACTACATCACACTACAGCATTATGCGGCTATAGGATGCATCATGGAGATTACTGGACTACTCCTTCCCCAAAGGTGTATTTCAAGGTGATTGACATCAGCAGGCTTGCCAAAGTAAGGCATTTGAATGGTAGCGAGTGTGACTTGCCTAAAATGCTCCTGACATAGTTGCCATGGCTGGGGTTAGAACTCCTACTTAACTAGGTTAGCACACTACAGCATTACACAGTTGTAGGATGCACCACAGAGATCACAGGCCTACTGCTTCTCCAAAGGTGTATTTCAAAGTGAATGACATCAGCAGGCTTGCCAAAGTAGGGCATTTGAATTGTAGTGAGCGTGACTAGGCTAAAAAGGCATTTATCCCTACAAAGACAAACACACATGTACACAGTTGCCACATCTGGGATTAGAACTCCTACCTAACTAGTTTATCACACTATAGCATTACGCAGTTATAAGACACACCACAGAGATTACTGGGCTAGCCCTTCCCCAAAGGTGTATTTCAAAGTGACTGACAGCAGGCTTGCCATAGTAAGACAATGGGGAGGGCAGTGTGTGTGCATGGGCCATAACCCATTCATCTAGAGGAAGACACACCACATTCAGGCACACAGAGGTTTATATTCCACATGTATGTGTATACAACTGCTAGATGACTTACTGCCTTGTACAGTCATGTTGCACAGTTAGCACTAGCACCACAGAGTCTATAATGCTGAAAGATTCCAGAGACTAATTTCTATGGTGAGTGACATTTACGCATCATGTGGTTGTAGCCATTTGGCTGTGTGCTGGGTGGGACAGGCCTCATGATGGAAGGCTCTTTGTCACTGTCACTCTCTTCCACACATCTATGTATGTGTACTTTTGGCATATTATAGTGTGTTGTCCTTGGATATATGTGTGTATTCCTATCCAATGTATATGCAAAACATGACTGGTGCATACTGAGGAGTGTATGCACTAACATCTGCAACTGTCAGATATGTATGGTCCACTGTTGTTGCCAGACATGGGGTTCATTTCTTTAAGTGTGTGAGCATACCCAGTATGACCTTTCAGTATTTTGCTGTCTGACATTGCCTTCATTTCTCTAAGTGTAGGAGCATGCTCAGTATGTCCTTCTGTACTGAATGTGTGGATCCATTCCAGGTAGATTGTACTCGAGTACAGACTTTTGTGTTCTACAGCTACAGCTAGCAAACTGTTTCTAAGGATATCTGTAGATCAGTTGACAATATGGGGTCAAACTGGGCAAGGGATAGCGAGTACTATAGGTATTTGTGTCTGTACTGCTTCTGATACATGGTCCTGGTGTTAGCAGAGATATTCAGACATGTGTACTGTTATACACTGTGATGTTTTATGTCATCAAGTACTGTCAGGTAGACATATTTGCTCACAGTGATGTCCTGGGGAACACAGGGTGAATGCAGCTGAGTCCAGTATTGTGGGCAAACACCTACATATTCCTGCAAGCTAATGCCATTCTGGAGGGGGAGCTGCAGACACTTGCTGCTGGGTCTGTGCAACTGGTTCAGCACCTTGATACAGTGGTGGCAGAGGATCCCATACTTGTACATCCATTGACGTGACAGTATGGCCTCATCTTGCTGTGACAATACCTCACAAATGTACAGATTCACACAGGTTACCCAGAGGCAGGGGTCATAAGTCAGGACATTACCCCTATTGTGGTTTATGAGCAGGTTTGAGCCACCCATTCTTCTGTTTGCAGCTAGGGATAGTATGTGCACACGGCTGTGTTTCAGACTTCGCACATTCCATGTTGCCCATGCTCCCACCCCCTTCTATTATTCTATCCTCTTCCATACATTATGCAAACATTCCCTGATACTTTCCCTATAGTTATCACCTCATCACAGCAGTGTATTGGTGTTGGTCCACAGTTCATGCAGTGGGGCATGGTGGACATGTTACTATGGTTTGTCCATATGGCCTTGCATATGGGTTCTGTGGACTGTGTCATGTTGTTATTTGGGAATCCATGACATAACATACATTGACAGTACGGGTGAGATACAGGCCTTTGGCAGAGGACTGTAGGCTATTTGGTAGTGATGCAGGCCAGCTGTTGCAAGCCATTGCATTCTGTCAGTCATGCAGTCCCAGACTGCCATACAGTATATTCCCTCTGGGGTGACAGGGTAGGTATGCTAGGTGTTCATGTCAATGCTTTCTGTCAGTATTGATCAAGGGGTGTGGATGCTGGCAGGATGCTGCTTACAGCTAGGGACACACCTGCATGGGACACCTGCACTGCATGCTGCATTCTTTCCCTATTGCCATACACAGGTGGTGGTCATATTGTATCCATTCCCAACAGCAGGAATAAGACCGGAGAGGTACCTGTGGGTGGTGGTTGGGTGATCTGGGTGCATGTGTGCTATGGACACTACTTTTATCTGATTCACAGATATGCATGGGGCATTCCACTTATGCTGGCTTGTGCAGAGACATCAGCTGTTTCTCAATACATCATTCCTATGACCTTTATGATCTGTGAGTGTTTGGCCAGACAACATCAGTATTCCCTACTACAAGCCCAGATAATGTGCTGCAAACCTGTATGCACAACTCCAAGGGGGTGTCCATTTAATGGTTACACATTATACACTGTCTGTCTGGGGTACTTTCCCCTGTGTACTGCTTGTATATCTGGTCCAACAGTCATGCCATGTCCATCTTTCAGATGGTGACACATATGACCTCATACATTTACAATGGCTTACTGCTAGAATGTGTTATACTGGGGAGTATTGTGTTTGGCACTGCAGTTGTGAGGACTTGGCCCTGTCATCGGCAGTACTGGGCAATGGTCACCAGGAGAAACCTCACCATGCATACATACTGACCACTATCACACAATATGAAACACACACCAACCTAACACACGCATACCTGTATATTGTACAAATGCTACAATCTATCCTGCTACTTTGGCCACCTCAGGTAATCTGTGCTCCACTGGTATTATACCTACACATACATGTTACTACATTTTTCCATTGGATTGGGGGGGCACTCCTGAATGTTACTACATGTCTACATAGGCATGGGAGGCACATCTGACTGTTACTGCAGTTCTGCGTAGGATTGGGGGGCACACCTGACTGTTACTACGTGTCTACATAGGATTGGGGGCACACCAGACTTTTACTACACTTCTACATAGTATTGGGGGGCACACCTGACTGTTACTACATTTCTACATAGGATTGGGGGGTACACCTGACTGTTACAATGTGTCTACATCAGATTGGGGGGGCACACCAGACTGTTGCTACATATCTACATAGGATTGGGGGAGCACACCTGACTGTTTCTACATTTCTACATAAGATGGGGGGCATACCTGACTGTTACTATGTGTCTATATCAGATTGGTGGGTCACACCAGACTGTTACTTCATTTCTACATAGGTTTGGGGGGGCACAACAGACTGTTACTACATTTCTACATAGGATTGGGGGGGCACACCTGACTGTTACTACGTGTCTACATAGGCAAGAGGGGGCACACCAGACTGTTACTACATTTCTACATAGGATTTTGGGGGGCACACCTGACTGTTTCTACATTTCTACATAGGATTGGGGGGGCACACCAGACTGTTACTACATTTCTACATATCATTAGGGGGGCACACTTGACTGTTACTACATGTCTACATTGGCATGGGGGGCACACCTGACTGTCACTACATTTCTACATAGGATTGGAGGGACACACCTGACTGTTACTATGTGTCTACAATCAGATTGGGGGGCACACCAGACTGTTACTACATTTCTACATAGGATTGGGGGGCACACCTGACTGTTTCTACATTTCTACATAGGATTGGGGGGCACACCTGACTGTTACAACGTGTCTACATCAGATTGGGGGGCACACCAGACTGTTACTACATATCTACATAGGATTGGGGGAGCACACCTGACTGTTTCTACATTTCTACATAGGATGGGGGGCATACCTGACTGTTACTATGTGTCTACATCAGATTGGTAGGTCACACCAGACTGTTACTACATTTCTACATAGGTTTGGGGGGGCACAACAGACTGTTACTACATTTCTACATAGGATTGGGGAGGGGCACACCTGACTGTTACTACGTGTCTACATAGGCAAGAGGGGGCACACCAGACTGTTACTACATTTCTACATAGGATTTGGGGGGGCACACCTGTTTCTACATTTCTACATAGGATTGGGGGGGCACACCAGACTGTTACTACATTTCTACATATGATTAGGGGGGCACACTTGACTGTTACTACATGTCTACATTGGCATGGGGGGCACATCTGACTGTCACTACATTTCTACATAGGATTGGGGGACACACCTGACTGTTACTATGTGTCTACAATCAGATTGGGGGGCACACCAGACTGTTACTACATTTCTACATAGGATTGGGGGGCACACCTGACTGTTTCTACATTTCTACATAGGATTGGGGGGCACACCTGACACTTGTACACATTTGCTATGACTGTACTGGTATGTCAGGTACCCTATTTAATTTTGTATTCTAACCTATCATGCTAACTAGAGGCATATCAGTGTACTACAGGTCTTAGGTTTCATTGAACTACATATCAATTTCTGACTTCTTACCCTTCAGAACTAACATCCCACTGCCTGACCTGATGTAGTCTGTCTGTGTACACCTGGGAGGGGGGAGGTTACCCACAGCCATCATTCAAAGGCCTTAGCACAGCCTTTGTTTGTGGTTGTCTACACTTGTCCTGCTGGCTGAGACTGTTGTTGGGTATGTGAGCCTCCCTGACTGGCACATGTGTGTCATATGGACACACATGTGGCCCAGCACATTTCCTGCAGTGGGTTTTGTCACCATGTGCAGTACTGGCTACTGTGGTGACACCAGTATTTGTTACAGATCTCATGCTGCCACTGTAGGTGTCTACTATCTGCTGGCATCCCATTTAGCCACCCGATTCCCTTGCATGTTCACATCCATACCATAGATACAAGTAACAACACATACTACTCCATTCAGCAATTGGTAAGAAAAGTGACTTACCTTTTGGCTGTGCCAGTACTGAGGATGGCGCTGGAGGGCTGGCTATGTCGGATGCACATAGTACACTCCCTATACATGGTTGAGCACAATTAATGTCATGTTTGGCATTTGTTTTACTGTATGTCCGAGTCAGAGAGACGTATCATTCCCTTGGTCCCTACTGTGTCAGTGTATGTGCTATGCATTTCCTCTTTGCCAAGGCCAGGGCATACTATGCACACCTCCTTCTGCCTACTGGGGCAGGTTCAGGTTGTTCCTCCTCCGAGTCACTCTGTGCCTGTGCAGGCCTTGGCAATGGTGGGGGGCTGTGTGGCCCTGCCCCATGCTGTTCCTGCTGCAGCTGTTTCTGCAGGATCATATAGCATGGCACATATAATGAAAGTTTGAGTACATGTAGTTGGTGAGTACTGCAAGGCCCCACTGGATGTGTCCAGGCACCGGAACCATGACTTGAGCATCTCAAACACATGCTCTATTATAATTCTGGTCTGTGCGTGTGACTCATTATGGAGTTCTTTTTCAAGTGTGTGTGCATTTCTGATGGGTGTCATCATCCACGGCTCTAGTGCATATCCAGCATCCCCTACTAGGTGACCATAAGGGATGTCCCCATTGGCAAATCTCTGGTACAGCTGTGTCAGATGCCAGATCTGAGAATCGTGATAGCTTCCAGGGTAGCCAGCACACACATTCATTATAATGCCCTGGGCATCACACACGACCTGGCAGTTGATGGAGGGGAAGCCCTTGTGGTTGATGTAGACCCTACCCTGCTCACAAAGTGGTGCTTTGATGCATATGTGCATTCAGTCTATAGCACCCACTACCTCAGGGTATTCTGCTATTTGGTGGAAGAGACGCATATTGCTGGCCAATGCCTCACGGGTGTTGTGGAAATATACGTGCTCACCGCATGTGCTGACATGGCATCCAGGAACTGGTGGAGTACCCTGGATGCTGATGCCTGTGAGATCCCCATGATATACCCAGTTGGCCTTTGGAAGGTACCTGTGGCTAGTATTCTTAGGCCTACACATACCTTGGTATCCACTGGGATGAGTTCCCCTCTGTTAGTTCTGTGTGTGAGGCGTGGCCAGCACAGCTCAACAATTTTCTGTAGAAGGTCCCTGTCCAGCCTATAGCGCTCCACTATCTCCAGCTCATGTAGCACCTGGTAGGTTACCCTGGGTCTGTACACTCTTCTCTGTCTCCTCACTGTGGGTTGGTTGACAGCATTCTCATCCGCACCACCCTCAACTTATTTCACATGTTGATGTATGATAGCTGCTGCAGCCCCTATCATTTTGTTGTTTTTTGTTTGTTAAAACTTCCCTGCTTGTATACACCGTTGGTGTAGAGTATGTGGTAAAAAACAGAGGGAAAGGTGTTTGCATAGCTTATAGTAGTGTTCTGGGCTGGGCTGCTGCCTGTATAATTGGTTAATTCTGATACATTTCACCTGCCAGCTATGTTAGTTCTCATTGATTACCTTCCTACTGCTGTTTTCCCTTCCCATTGCCTTCCTGATTAAGCCCGGGGGGGGGGGGGTTGCCATGCAGACACAATGCCCAAATGTGCACAGAGCTGCTATTTCCTGGTTTTCTTTTAAATTTTTCCTTTAAAACCCGGTGCATGGCACGCACACCCGCTTAGGCAATGTAAAGAGTGCTAGGCAGCCACAGACACACCTCCTTGCTTAGCTCTGCTAAGCTAAGGGCAAACCCGAGCCACAGAGCTCCAATCTGCTTACAGTATGCCTGACACCCCCACCCTGTGATGTCAGCTAACTCTTAGGCTTGCACCAAGCTATTCCTGCACTTACACTGTTGGGTGCTGACTAGCATTGAGGGGAAATCTGGGATTCAGTATCATTCCCCCTCATTTGCTTAGGATTGCCTGCTAATGCATAGTTACAGGCCCCACACTGAGCCCCCTTAGCAACCACTATTCACTGGCCATGTTGTCTTCTGTCTGCCGTTGGGTATAATGGCAAAATAGTGATTTTGGTTATAATGCTTATTTCAGACTATTTTTTATATTTTTGTCTGATCCCATTTGCGCACCGCTGCCCTACACTTAAACAGCCAAAATCGGCCAAAAAAAAAAAAGTTATTATTATTATTTTTAAACTGTTTAACCATGCCTTACACATTATATACACCCTTTATTTGGAGCTGTCATGGCTCCGTTTTGTAGTTTGCAGAAATATACTTGGTTACTAACCGAGTACATTTCTACAAATTGTACTAGTCCTGCATGGCCGGCTGCCAGCTTCCTGGATCACAAATTCACCTCGTTTGCATGGTTTTCACCTGCAAATGGGATAATTTGCATACAGGACCTGCGTCCGTGCGGGAATAGTGCAAGATTGCTTGTGCATGTCCCTGCAGCGTATTCCTGGATCGCATGGTGGACATATTGCCTCCTGGAGCTCCTGCACTGTTCCTGCACGCCATGCAGGGCTTGCTAAATAAGTGTGTTAAAAAGTTGTGTTTAGTATTATACTGGTTAAACGTCAAACAGGTCAAAGGGTAAGTGCATTGAATGGCTGTACTGAATCTTGCTGTGAATAGTTGAAGTGTGTTAAGTTTAGGGTCATTTAGCATTAACAGTATATATTTGAGATGAATCATGACAGATTAAACATTCAACTGATTGTGAAATACCAGTATTGTTGTGCAAGATAGTGGTATAGTAGGCATTGGAAATTTGCCCTTGTTATTGAGTGATCTCAGAGTTGGTATATATAATTTGCAGGGGGGTCTGTGGTTGTAGGTGAGCTTGTTCGGCTGCAAAAAAGTATGTTTGGTAAATCCAGCAGTAACAGCTGACTGCCTGTGAGTTTAAAGTTGTAAAATCATTTTTGATATACAGACTGCATTATTTAAGCATAAAACACTTTTCTCTAGAAGTTCAGTAACAACCTGCTATAATGCATATCTTTTTCTGTTATCAAACAAACAGATCTCAAATGTATTATCTAGTTTCACTAAGGTTACACTCAAAATAGTTCTGTTTAGATAATTGTGATGTTTAATTGACAGTACTCAATATTTTTTACTTTGAGGATGTCATAATTTAGAAGTGTCATAAATCCATATCTGTCCAGCTATCTATCTCTCTATATATTTATCTGTCTATCAATCTATCTCTATATCTAACTATATATCTTTTAAAAATTGATGTTCTTAGTATATTGCAGTTAGCCAGCTAACAAAGTTTTAATTTATATTCAAGTGTCTGTAAGACAATTGCCTGAAAGCAGCAAACCAGAAAATTAGTTCCTCACCTAGAGAATCATTGTGAATTTAGAGTTTGGCAGCATACCTCTCAACCTCTTAGTGCAAAAAATCTGGACAAAGCCATAAATACTGGGGGACAAAGGCCCAAAAATAGGGACACTTTTTAAATATTGCTCTTGCAAACTTAGAAAGTTGATAGAAAACTTAAAAAGTTTATAGAATAACAGGTTTTGCATTAACATAAATTTTCAGAAGGGTATGAAATCTGAAAATCAATGTCATTGTTTTCTGACTTAAACCTTTAATGATGTGCCAATAATTTGCCAGAAAACCACAATTTTATGAAAAATGGACCAAAAATGAGAGGCAAAAATCTGGACATTATAAGAAAATCTGTACAGTGGAGAGGTATGTTTGGCAGTGTGGAGTTAGTGAACCCTTTCAGGGCTAATCTGTGAAATCTACCTATACATACATACATACATACATACAAATATTTCAAGCATGGGCATTAATGCCCTTCTAGCTTATCAATATATCACAACACTTGTTCCCATGATAGATGTCCAGGCTGTTCTTAAAAATATCTAAACTAGTACTTGCTTTAATGTAATTTGGTAGTCTGTTTCATGCATCAGCTACTCTGTCAGACAACCGATTAGTACACTTATCATTCCTATAGAATCTTCTACAGGGGTTGTCTGATGATTCTCTAGTACTTTTTGTTAAAGCCAAACATTCCCAGAGGTAGTTGTCTCTAAATGCCTTATATACCTGAATAAGATCTCCTCTTAGATATCTGAAAGAGACACTGTAGAAGTTCAGACATTTTAGTCTTTCATAATAACTTAAATTATCAATGGATGTCCTTGGTATATTTCCCCTGTACTCTTTCCAGTTTACTCATACTTGTTTTCTTATAGGGTTTCCATATTGTTACTCCATACTCAATCTTGGGTCTAATGTAACTAACAAACAATGACTTCATTATTTTTGATATATTAGAGTTTATAAATCTTTTTATACACCCTATAGTTCAATAACTATCATTAACCAATTGGTTGATATGATTAGAAAAACTCATAGCTTTATCTATCCATATAACCAGGCTCTTAAATGAGTCTAAAGATTCAATCGCTGTGCTGTATTAAATATTTACCTTTCAATTTCTGTCTCCCAAATCTCATATGCTTAGTTTTTTATGTATTTATCAGCATATTATTCTCCTGTGCCCAAATGATCAATTTAGTCAAGTTATTTTGCAGACATGCCTTATCTGTAACACATGTAATCAGTTTACCCAATTTCAAGTCTTCTGCATATAGACTGTAGAACACCTCAGATGAAAAAGTTAGGTCTGAAAAATACAATCTAAACAAGTAAGGGCCTAGGACAGAGCCCTGTGGGACACCCTGACTGTAACCAAGGATTACCTATGGAATACATCTTGTGTGTCAATATTTGCTTACAAAGCTGTCAGAAATTTGATTAGCAGACAAGTTTAAAAATGCTTTACTTAGTAATATAAAAAATGATTACTGCAAAATAATCCCAAGAAAGCCAATAAACTACTAATTTTAGTAGAACACTTATTACTTAACAATACTCATGGAGTACAATAGAACTACAGCTAAGGTAATTGAGACTGCCTTGTGTACTCATATTACAACCCATCTATTAAAATGAGCTGCATTTTCAGAAGGAAAGGAGGTTCATACCCTGATAGATTTGGGGAGGAAAGGTTACACGTTCCACTTTGAGGTTACTAAAGACAGTAACCCTTTGTTAGTAGGCATAAAGATAAGCCACATAAACATTAATAATGTAATTGTGTAGATAATATTTTAAGTAGGAGAAAAGACAAAAGATAGTAAACAGGATTTTCCCATTACTTCTTACCCCTACTTTTAGTTAAAAGATAAAGAAAGGAAAACATATTGTATCAGCTACTAGTACCAGTGCCTTATAATGCAGCATTAATGAATCTAGACCATAGTCATGTGAAAAGGGGTCACCTGGGAATAGACATGGCAATGGCAATAGTGTTAAACAAATTTTAGGATAATGAAAGAGACAGAGAACATTTGTATTTCACATCTAGAATACCAGAAAATGGTACCTTGCCATGGAGATAAAAGTCCCCTGATCCCAAATGCCTGTCATAGAAGTAGCCTTTGGACATCATGGAGCAATTAGTAAAATCTCATAATGAATATTAGTACATACTAGCCAAATGAACTGTGTTAACAAATTTCCAAAAGATGGATTGTTATGCAAAACTAATGTGAAGGCTATTGCCAGGGAAACGGTACTGTTGTTCTCCAGAGTGGATATCTCCAACAAGATACTCACTGACCAAGGCAACAAAGAGAAAGCTAGAGCAGATTTAGCACATTAATGTGTTGAATTCATGGAAAGACATACAGAATTCTGCACAGAGCTTACAAGTTTGTATAAAAAAGATTGGAGAATGCTAATCCAAAGTGCAGATAGCAGAATCCCTGTGAAAAGTACTAAGCAGAAAGTGAAGGAAAAAATAGAAGACTGGTCTCAAAGATGGTTGGGAGAAGTGAACTGGCAGAACATAATGCAGAGACATCCCCTGGAATGAAAGCTGGACTGAGACTTTACCTAGTCCCAGAGTCAAAGAAACAGTAAGACAAGAAATTCAAAGATGCTCAAACTAAGAGCAAAAGAAGCAGCCCAGTGTTGTCAGTTCCTAAATCTCACAGAAGTAGCAAATTCTGTAATGCCTTTAAAAACTGAATAACATGTCACAGTTTGCTAGCTGTCCTATGCCTAGAACTAATAAGATGATGGAGAATTTAGGGAAGGCCAAATACTTCTCAACACTAGACTTGATGAAGGGTTACTTGCAGATACCACTCATCCAATCTGCCACAGAAAAAAACAACTTTTGTAACCCCTAATGGTGTATTTCAGCCCACAGTATTACCATTTGGCCTATATGAAGCCCCAGACACCTATCAGAGGCTGATGGATAAAATATTTAAGCCATCCTCACAAAATGCTGATGCATGCGTAAGAATGTCACTTATATGAAAATCTCACTTACTGTGCAGGCTATGTCAGAATCCAGAAGACAGACAGGCTTGAATGTAAATACTAACAAAAGTAAACCAGGTATAATGGAAACCAAGTACTTATACACCTTTATAGGAAGAGGGATGGTAAGACCAGAACTACAAAATAATAGATACCTTAAAAATCTGGCCTGTATACTGTACTAAGAGACAGGTGGAAGGCTTTTCTTCAACTAGCAAGGTAGGCGCTACAGAAAGTTTCCACCTAATTTTGTGACTATTGCCTGACCATCAGCAGACCTAATGACAAGGAAAGCTCCTGTTGAAGTGCAATGGTTTCTGCAGATAGATGGAGCACTTACTTAGCTAAAAATGATCCTGTATTCTGAACTTATGCTAATAATTCCTTATTTTGCAGAAGAGTTTACCTTGTATAAAAATGTGTCAGATGTAAGTTTTTGGGAAGAGCTATCTCCCATGACATTTCAGATAAGAAGCACCCCGAGTCCTGTATCAGTAGAAAGCTGAGCAATGCAGAAATGGGATAACCACCTTTTGATACAGACAATCTAGCAGTAAAATGAGTTTTACACCTTGAAATACTATTACTTAGGTAGTCACTTCAGTTCGTTAACAGATCATACCTCTCTGGGTGGTTAAGTAGGCTCACTGATGGAAAAATAAAGTTGTACACAATCTATCTATCTATATTTATCTATTTATTTATTTATTTGCAATATGTTTACTAGATAGGTAGGCTGGTCTATTGACTTTTTTCAGCCATTATGTGAGCTTAAAAGCATACTCAGAGAGACAAAAGCTAGAATGCAAACTATAAACAAATTATATGCAGAAACACGGCATGCAAAAGACAGAACAGGACTGTAACAGAAAGTACACAATACATAGAATATGCTGAAGACAGTAACAGTGCAAACTTAAATAACTATGCAGCTATGTATAAGTTATACAATAAATGTACAAATTTTAATTCATATGCAAGTATCAAAATGTATTACATATATTGGCTTATGAGGTTTGCCTACTCAACCATTACAATGAAAGTGTTATTTGTTTTGATATTCCACCAGCATATCTCTAGTGTCCAGATTTTCAAGAATGTCCAGATTTTTTCTTATTTTTGGTCTGTTCTTCATAAAATTTGTGATTTTCTGCCAAATCACTGGGATGATCCCAGGACTGAAGTCACTAAATAATTATATACATTTGAGTGTCAAACTTCAGATCCTTCAGAAAATGCATACTAACACAAACATAGTTATTCTAGCAAATTTCTAAGTTTATAAGAGCAATATTTAAAAGCTCTCCCTATTTTGGGCCATTGTCCTGTAGTATGTCAGGCTTTGTCCAGATTTATTGCACTAAGAGAGTGAGAGCTATGTCCCCCAGTGCTTTTTTAAAAGTTTCCAAGATTTACTGCATTCTTACTTCATTTAGAAGTGGTTCTATATGGCAGACCCTGTCCTGGAATAGGATTTTAATCCCATAGCTGTTATGAAATAAGGCTGGGCTAGCACACAGTTCTCATCTTGGCTGATTCTGAGAGCATAGTCTTGCTGTTTAAGAGGAGGTTTAGCAAACAGAAGTGGGCAATAGCTTTATTTTTTTAATAGTGAAGTTCCTAAAGGAAGGGTACCCTTGCTTAGAAATGGAAGCCATCTGGGATTCTTTAGGAGATCACAATGATGAGTGCATGCATCAGTCAACAGCAAGGGTGCTGGAACTATAGAGCAAGGGGGTAGGAGCCCTCACACTTTCCATAGACTCTTGGTCTGCACACTTTGTTGATTCATCTGCTGAAAAAAAATATTCAACCACAGTAGCAGAAAGTAAAGAAACAGGTTTGATTTTAATTAAACAAGCTTGTTTCTTAATTGTCTGCTACAGTATTTGAATGTGTTGTGATCTGGAATAAGATAAAAACAAAT
This sequence comes from Protopterus annectens, assembly GCF_019279795.1. NCBI lineage: Eukaryota > Metazoa > Chordata > Ceratodontiformes > Protopteridae > Protopterus > Protopterus annectens. The sequence continues at coordinate 160,204,794 of NC_056734.1, forward strand.
AAAACATGAAACTTACACTATGGGCCCCACGTGCATCTGCATCTTATTGGCTGTCTAGATGCAGGTACAGTGCTGGCAGCATGACTGGCTGCAAAGACATACAAAAACTTTTAGTGGACAAGTACCTGACAAGTAATATTGCAGGACCTTTCTGTTTTTGCCCTCATATTTTTCCCCCATCCATCTAAAAGTTTTGATTTACTGTGGCAAATCACTGAGGATTATGGTTTGTCAGTAACGCCAGTTGTTAGCCTCATGCTTCTTATTGTTCAGAAAATGAATGCTGAGGCCCAGCTCTTCAAAAGATATGTACAGTCTACTTTTTTTTTTTCCCAGAAAAGTGGCAAATCCTGACGTCGGTGTCTGTATGTGTGTGTGTGTGTGTGTGTGTGTGTGTGTGTGTGTGTGTGTGTGTGTGTGTGTGTATGTATGTGTGTGTGTGTGTGTGTGTGTGTGTGTGTGTGTGTGTGTGTGTGTGTGTGTGTGTGTGTGTGTGTGTGTGTGTGTGTGCACACATTTGTCTGTAGGCATTGGCAATTGCATATGTGCAGGTATGTGAGTGTACATGGGTACAAGTGTATACATTTTAAAACAGTTGTAGTATTTTTCATCCTGTGTGGACTTTGTGTTATTGCATTTCTCAATGTACAGCTATAAAATTATTAATTTCACCAGTAGAAAATTGCTGTAACGTTGACTTTAAGTATTCTGTACACTCACAGAAGCATGACTATATTGAATTATTTTATCATCTGAAAAAGAAAAAGCAACATAAATAGTGTGCATACATACAACATTGTGGTTTAGTCTCCTTTTGCAAAAGGTTCCTGATTTTTCTCTTTTTCCCCTGTATCCTGTAAACCGTTTGATTTTTTTGGTAAATCACTGAGAAGTCAATAATGCAAGACATTATAGTTTCATAGTTATTACTTAGAAACTGCATGTTGATGCAAAAACCTGATGTTCTATTAACTTTTAAAGTGAATTATAAGTAACATTTAAAATTATCCCAGATTTTGTCTCCTCATTATTTTTTGCTATGTCCAGTCAGTGGCACAACATGATAAATGCTTGCTTTTACTGCTTTACTAAAAACCAAGTACAAAATTGCCAAACTTCTAAAAAAAAAAAAAACGTGTACAGCTCCACAAATCCACAGACCACACCAGCTAGTAGATGTAAAATGTTCTTAACGCAAAATTTATTTTATTCATCCACAGTATAAAAACGCGTTTTCGCCACTCAGAATATAGAGGCTTCTTCAGAGAACAGTTAAAACTATTTAAAAATTGGCGCTCTTTATACAACATGAATTTACTTGCTCCGTGTGCAATACACGTCATTTCCTCTCATAAAATTGTTGTATTACATACAATCTCTCATAAAATATCCTAAGCATACACATTAATTAATTAAAAATGGACCTTCCTATTAGATTCTACAACTCCATTCCTTCCAAAATACATGTAAGGTAAACATGAAAGAAACTTGACATCGTACCTATCGTATACATACCAGTATTCCTTTTACGAGCATGTATATAATAATAATTTTTAACAAATTAACTTGATTACTATATGTCAGTCAACCTAAACTCCTATATTATTGGCTCCTCTTAGTGTAAGGAATGTGTCCCATGTATTATGGGAATGAAAATAAAAATAGAAGTAAAAATAAAGTAGGAATAATTTAAACTTTTACTTGCTATTTCCACTTTAAGTCGTAGTTATGGCTTAATAAAATCCCTAGTATGCACTAACCCCATGCCACAAATTCAATTGGTATAGCCCTGACTACTACCCAATAGTATCCTCCATTCAGATTATATTATCTAAGATAACTTTTCAGTTTAAGTAGGCAGGAAATATTACAGTTGTCATTTAAACCAGGAGAGTTGAAAGCATTCAATTTTATTTGCCATTCCAACTCTCTGGTTTCCAAAATAATTGATATAGGTCCTCCTCTACTATTGTAAGGAATGTGATCAATGGCTGTAAAATAAAATTTATGTCCTTTATGTAGATCAATGTGCTTTGCTAAGGCATTGTCATTTTTTTGTTTCCTGATAGCATACATATGTTGGTAAATCCTCTCCCTAAACTTACGGTCCGTTTTTCCAACATAGTATGCAGGACAGCTATCACACGTAGCAAGATATACAATAGACTTAGTTTCACAATTTATCTTATGACCAATCAAATATTTTTTGCCATTGATTTGGAAGGAGCTCCCTGTTTTCAGACAACTGCACCAATTACAGTGTCCACAAGTAAATGTCCCTTTTTGTTTTGAAAAGGAATCAGTATTTTTATTACTTTCCAACAAGGTTTTCAAATTCCTCCCCTTCCTATATACAATAATAGGTTTCGTCCCCAATTTCTCTGATAATAATCTGTTACTTGATATAAAAAAACAGTTTTTATAGAGAATAGAACAAATATCTTTCGAATCTGTGTTGTATGTTGTAATGAAGCTACAGGAATAACTTTGTGTCTCTTCATTAACCTGTGTCAAAGTGGGTTCCAAATCTACTTGAATCGTTTCAGAGGTACATGTAAGAACATTACTACCAACCCTAGATTTGGTGGATAACAAGGGTGTGTAAAAACCATTTTCTCTCTTGTTCCTAACCTCTACTAATAACTCATTGATTAGTGCTTCAGAATAGTCACGGTTCCTAAACATGTCGTGAAGAACCTGACATTCAAAATTGAATTTACTTTCAGTACTACACATCTTCACTGCTCTAATCAATTGCCCTTTGACGATGGAACGTTTTTGTTTGTATGGGTGTTGGCTAGAAAAGTGAAGAAATGAGTTGCAATAAGTGGGTTTTCTATGTATAGAGGAAATCAACACCCCATCTTCTATAATTTTTTCAAGTTTAACGTCCAAGTAGTCTATATTGGATGTAGAAAATTTATGTGTAAACCTGAAAAATTCAGTAGTGCTATTCATATATTGAAGAAGGTGCAAAGCATCCTGTTCTGAACCTTTAAATATCATAAAGATATCGTCCAGAAATCTCGTGTAGTAGACTATCTGAGGTATGTAGTTTGAATTTCCAAGAATAAATCGTTTTTCCCAGTAGGCTACAAATATATTAGCCACTGACGGACCACATGGTGAACCCATTGCTATGCCTTGTGTTTGCAAAAAGTATTTTTTGTCAAATGTAAAGAAATTTGATGTTAGAATTATGTCTAATAGGTCCGTAACTATGTCAATCTCATGTTTTGGAGCCCCTAGATTGATCAAAAGAGTGCCTATCCACTCAATAGCCTCCAAATGTGGTATAGATGTATAAAGATCCACTACGTCTACGGTGAGAAAATTACATAGTGGATCTACTTCGAGCTCGTTGATATCTGAGAGAAAGGACCATGAATCTTTACAGATGTAAGGTAGTAGTTTAATGTACTTTGAGAGAATTCTATCCACTAAGCATGCACATGGGTAGGTCATAGAAGATCTAGCGACTATGAGTGCTCTCATGGGTGGGTTTTGGAGATCTTTGTGAATCTTGGGAATTCCAAAGATAACAGGGGTCTTTGGTGTTGTGATGTCTATGAATTGGTAGGTATCATTATCAATTTTTCCTGCCAGAAAAAGATCACGAAAATAGCCCCTGTTTCTGGAATAAGCCATGTTCATCTCATTGACAGAAGCAGATGTATAAGCTGGACTGTCTAAAATACATAACATTTTGTTGGTATAATCACTGTTGTCAAAGATGACCAACCCTCCCCCTTTGTCAGGTTTGAAAACCCTCACTGGTAGGTGGCAAAGTTCATATAAGAGCACTTTTTGTTCTTTAGATATGTTGTACTTCTGGTGTCTGGATGAATTCTTTCTGTTAGATTCTAGATATCTAAAGTCAAACTCACACACTCTCTCAAAGAGAGATAAGTCAGGATGTATTGGTGGATTAAATACACTTGACAGTTTTAATTTGTACCCATCTTGTTGCATAGGGGCTGAGAACAAAAGTCCTAGATTCAACTTCCGTATGAAGCATTTTAAATCAATGATAGTATCTGTCAAATTGAAATGACTGCTAGGTACGAAAGTATTCCCAAGGGCTAATAAATCAATTAGCTCTTGTTCTATGGTAAAACTAGAAAAATTGTAGATTTTAAAGTCCCCTTTTGTATTGACCAGTATCTTCACACTTGTGTCCTGGTCAATTTCCAGATTGCTGTCCAAATTCAAGATTGGTTGTTGTTCCATCGCCTCTTCCTGTAGCTCTTCTGATAGTAATTGTTCTGTTGGCCTAAAAAACCTTTTTTATGGTTTTTTTGGCCATCCCCCTGGAACCTTTGACCATTATTGTTGTTATAGCTACTGGCCTTAATTCTATTGCTCCGCCGTGGGCCATCAGGGATTTCCAGGTTGTGTTCTTCCTGGATAGTATCCATTGAAGGGTCAAATCGGGACTCTTGGTCATAACCATTGGAATTAGAATTAGAATTACCTGGTACAACAGTAGAAAGACCTTCACATTGTACATTTGGTATTGTTAGTTTGACATAAGCTTTGTTTTGTTGGTAGGCTAGTCTATCTCTAGCAAGTTTTTTGCTTTTATTTACTTTGAGTTTGGCCAACAACGCGTCTATGCTGTTGAAAATACGCGCATAGTCATATTTGTACCTAACAAAGTCTATGTCCATCTTTATCAGTTTATCCAAATCGTTGATCTCAGTTGTCAACTTAGAAATGTGAACCGTGTAGTGTTTAATCATTAATTCCAACAGGTGGAGTCCCTGTTAGTCAAACAAGGCTCGCAAATCTGTTAAAAAAGAGTCATCCCCGATTAACCCAGTTGGTGCAAAAGAGCTACGTAGCCCTTTTGGAATAATTTTGTCCTGTACACATTGATTAAAGTAACATACTTCCAACTGTAACTTCCTTAATTTTAAAAGTTTTTGGTCAAATAATTTGAGCCTACTTACTAAGGAATCCATAGTTGTTGCAATGTTAGCCTCCTGTAGTGCCGGTAGTTCCTGTAATCCTTGCTGCGTGAATGCAAAGGAGTCCAAAGCTGTAATCCATTTGCCTAAAACCGGAACCCCAATAAGCACATTATTTTGTCCATTATTGGCACCCAAAGAATCCAAGGAGCTGGGCGCCAAAAAGTTGCCGTTGTCAGCTGAGGAGTTAATCATATTGCGTTGACCTGCTGGAATAAAAGAAGTATCCCTATTTCCAGATCCATTGCCTGAACCAATCACGCTAGTATTATTATTTCTTCCTCTTCCGCGATCAATGTCGTCCAAACGTGAGTTCAGTTGATCCAGTCGTTGTGTAATCGCTGCTAACAATGAAACCATATCATTGTTAGGACTGGGTCTTTCTGAATTCGTAGACCCAAAAATGTTCGGACTAGCCGGACTGGTTGGTGAACCCGAGGCTATGAGGTACCAACACACAAACCAAGTACAAAATTGCCAAACTTCCAAAAAAAAAAAACGTGTATAGCTCCACAAATCCACAGACCACACCAGCTAGTAGATGTAAAATGTTCTTAACGCAAAATTTATTTTATTCATCCACAGTATAAAAACGCGTTTTCGCCACTCAGAATATAGAGGCTTCTTCAGAGAACAGTTAAAACTATTTAAAAATTGGCGCTCTTTATACAACATGAATTTACTTGCTCCGTGTGCAATACACGTCATTTCCTCTCATAAAATTGCTGTATTACATACAATCTCTCATAAAATATCCTAAGCATACAAAATAATTAATTAAAAAACGGACCTTCCTATTAGTTCTTACAACTCCATTCCTTCCAAAATACATGTAAGGTAAACAAGAAAGAAACTAGACATCGTACCTATCATATACATGCCAGTGTTCCTTTTACAAGCATGTATATAATAATGATGATGATTTGATTTTTTTGGTAAATCACTGAGAAGTCAATAATGCAAGACATTATAGTTTCATAGTTATTACTTAGAAACTGCATGTTGATGCAAAAAACTGATGTTCTATTAACTTTTAAAGTGAATTATAAGTAACATTTAAAATGATCCCAGATTTTGTCTCCTCATTATTTTTTCCTATGTCCAGTCAGTGGCACAACATGATGAATGCTTGCTTTTACTGCTTTACTGAAAAGATGTTACATTTTTCCTCAGCTGTTTCATATTGCTTTCTCCTAGGGACTCTTCCATTCATGGGGCATGGCTGTGGTGGTAGGTTTCATAAATAGTTACATTGATATTGAACTGGTTATGACTTGTACCTTTCTTTTCGGGTAAATTGATGAGGATTATTGACTCTACCAATGACAGTCTTTTTAGTTACAGACTTCATATTCTTCAGAAGAGTGGATGCTAATGTATAATCTGCTATTCTAGCCAGTTTTTAAATACATAGAGAAGAGGACTATGTCATATTTGTCAGTGATTGTGGGCTTTTGCCCCTCCTTAACATTTTTTTCCTGGTTGCTATGCTAAGAGGTTGAGAGCTATGGCTGAGGTTCATTTGGAGCAGTTTATTAATAGGTTCATAGGTTCATAGCTGTGTACTAGGCTAATGGCCCCGATGCCTTTACAAGCCTAGCCCATAGGATTACCCTGGCATCATGCCACTCAATCTTAATTCCTAGTGCCTCTGTCGAGTAGAGCCACTGGAGTGATCCCTGGGGTGAATTTTCTATTTCCCATCCAGTCATCAAGATTTCTCTTGAAGAGGGCCAGTGAGGTGCTCGGCTTGACATGTAGGGGAAGTCTATTCCATAGCATGGGCAGTCTCTGGGTTATGGACCTGTCTCTCCAGCATGTTCTGTTGATTGTGGTAATGAGCTTGAGGTCTCTGGAGTGTCTGGTACAGAAGGATTGGGATTTCATTAGATGTAGCATTTCTTACAGAACTCGGTCAGACATGGCTTTGTAAGTCAAGCAGAGATCGCCTCTAAGTAAGCGATATGAGACAGAATAGTGTTTAAGGCTTAGGATCCTCTTTGTGAGGTAGTTTTGCAGCCTCTCCAGATGTTGCAAGTGTCTAGTCAGGTACATGCCAAATGGGGCATTGCATTCAATGATTGGCCTAATGAGAGAAGAGTAGAGGGAGACAATGACCTCTTTCTGGATGCAAAACCCTTAGTAATGAGATGTGCCACATAGAAGGACTTTCTGATCACAGTGGGAAGGTGGTGGTCAAAAGAGAGGTTGCTGTCAACCTGTGTTCCCAGATCTCTTATAATGCCTTCTCTATTCAGTGGACTACCATCGATGTGGTAATTCAAGGGAACCAGGTTTTTCCCAAGGGGGATGACAACACATTTTTTGGCATTGAGCTTAAGGCCATGGTTCTGACACCAGTCATTGGTCTCAGTCAGGCCTTTCAGTAGGATGTCAGCATCACTTAGGGAGTTAATAATAGCTCCCAACTTGCAATCATCTGTGAACTGTGTCAGCCAGTGTTCCTTCGTGTTGGTCTGGACTTCAGAGAAGTAGATACCTAACAGGAGAAGACCCAGGACCGAACCCTGTGGGACTCCACTCGTGAATGGTTGGCAGTCTGACTAGGAGTCAGCTACTTTCACACTGTGGGTTCTATCTGTGAGCCAGTTTGCAACCCACCTAGTGATATAGGGGGTTCTTGACCAGCTTAGTGAGTTTTTCTATGATTCCTGAGTGGGAAATGGTATCAAAGGCCTTGGCCAGATCAAGGTAGGCTGTATGAACCACCTTGCCTTCATCCACAACTCTGGTGACTGACTCAAAGAAGTCGACCAAGTTGAGCAGGCATGATCTACCGTTCACAAAATCAAACTGTGTAGGATCCAGAGTTTGGAGAGTTCCTATATCCTTGTTTATTAGGTCCATAATGATGTGTTCCATAGCCTTGCATATCAGACTCTTCCAGCTAATGGGGCAATAGTTCCTGGGGTCTGTAGTCGCTCCTCCTTTGTGGAGAGGGATGACTGTAGCAGTGCGCCATTTGGTAGGGACAAAGCCTGAGTTGAGGCTGTGATTGAACAGGGCACACAGATGAGGTGTCAGTTCATAGGTTCATAGGTTTATACTAGGCTATCTGCCCTAAGGCATTTATAAGCCTAGCCCAAAGTTTTGTGGCTTACGCCACCCCTTATATGAAAAAATACTGTGCCCATTAGTTTGTTGTGCCTCTGTCCAGCAGTGACACAGAGATGATTCCCAGGGTAAACCTACGATCTCCCATCCAGAGGTCAAGATTTCTCTTGAACAGAGCCAGCGAGATGCTCTGCCTCACATGGACCGGGATTTTATTCCACAGCATAGGGAGTCTCTGAGTGATAAATCTATCCCTCCAGCACATCCTATTTATATCCGTGCTAAGGTTTAAGTCGCTTGCTCTAGTGGTTTTGGTGGATTTTGGATTTTTTGAGGTGGAGCATGTCCATTAATTCCGGGTTGGACATGGCCTTGTATGTCAGGCACAGGTCACCTCTGAGCAGACGGTATGCGACTGAATAGAGATGGAGTTTCTTCAATCTGGCAGCATATGACAGATTTTGGAGTCCCTTTATCCTTTTGGTGAGGAACCTTTGGGGTCTCTCCAATTGCTGCAGATGTCGGGTGAGATACATCCCGAATGGGGCATTGTACTCGATCATTGGTCTGATAAGTTAAGAGTACAGGGAACAATGACCTCACTAGATCTGGATGAATCCCTTCATGATCAGGTGGGCAATGTAGAAGGTCTTTCTAACCACTTTAGCAATGTGAGTGTCAAAAGAAAGGCCACTGTCAACCTGGGTCCCCAGGTCCCTGATAACCTCTTCTGTGCTTAGTGGATTGCCACCTATATGGTAGCTTGGGGTTACCTTGTTTTTCCCGAAGGATATGACTATACATTTTTTGGTGTTTAACTTCAGGCCATGGCTCTGGCACCAGCTATCTGTTTCCGTGAGTCCCCTCTGAAGGATATCCGTGTCCGATGCACTTTCCACTATGGCGCCCAGTTTGCAGTCGTCTGCAAACTTTGTCAGCCAAAGTCCTCCCATGTTGGCCTGTACTTCTGAGAAGAAGTAGATGCCGAACAATAGGGGGCCAAGGACCGAGCCCTGTGGGATACCACTTGTGACCGGCTTGGAGTCTGACATAGCGCCAGCAACTCTAACCCTGTGGGTTCTGTCCTTAAGCCAGTTTGCAACCCATCTTGTGACATATGGGTTTACATTTAAGCTGGTAAGTTTTTCTACAATACCCGAGTGAGGTATTGTGTCAAAAGCCTTTGCAAGGTCGAGGTAGGCTGTATGGACTGCCTTTCCCTCATCAATGGCCTTGGTGACTGTTTCGAAGAAATCGACCAAGTTCAAAAGGCATGATCTGCCCTTGACGAAGCCAAACTGGGTTGGGTCCAATGTCTGCAAGTCCCCTATATCTTTGTTTATGAGCTCCATTATGATCCTCTCCATAGCTTTGCAGACTAGACTTGTTAAGCTTATGGGGCGGTAATTGCCAGGGTCCGTAGTACTCTGTAGTTCATGTAGAACACAGCCAGGGATATTGTCAGGTCCCATAGATGCTGTATTGTTGGCCTTGGATAGTGCTATTTTAACCTGTGCAGCAGTAATACTGGGTGCCTGGCAATCTACTGGTATTGTGGTTGGTCATTTGGGGAGGAGGAGAGCGGTAAAGTTGGCAATGAAACTGTCGGCCAGTATATTGGCAATATCTGATGGCTCAGTATTGGAGGTACTATTGTGCAGTAGCTCAGAGCAAAACTGGGTATTGCTATGGAGATTCTTTACATAACTATAGAAGGCCTTGTGGTTGTCTTTACTACCTGCTACAATTTTGTTTTCATAGCTAGCTTTAGAGGATTTGATGAGGGATCTAAACCTTTTGTTGAGGCTGATAAGGGAGTTTTTCCAGTCTTGGGACTTCACCTTATTCGGCATCAGTTTCCTCCTTCTGTTGTAGCGTTTGTTTATGGCAGGGGCCCACCAAACTGGCTTCTTTTTTTTGAGGCGAGCATCTTGGTTCTATTGGGTATGGCGAGATCCATGCATTTGTGTACGCGTTCGTACAGTGCATTGGTGTATGATTCAGCGGTCATGAAACTATTCTACATTTGCATGGATGCCGTGAAGTTAGCCACCTGTTTTTAGGAGCCCAAAGTTAGCTTTGGAGAAGTTTTTCATGGTGGTTACCTTTGTGGGGGGGGGGGGGGGATGTGGATGTCCAAGATGATTAGTTTGTGGTCTATTCTAACCAGGGAGCAGTTGTCTATTGGTGAAGAGCAATGGTCACCCTTGTTAGTAATGACCAGGTCAAGGATGTTGCTACCTCTAGTGAGGATAAGCATTAGCTGGTTAAGGGCATTGGAATTAATGAATTCCAGGAAACGTTGGGCAAGTGTATTGGTACATGAGTAGTTTTCCCAGTTAATGGAGGGGTAGTTGAAGTTGCCCAGTATGAGAGTGTTAGGTTGGATCCTAATATTCTCCAGGGTGCTTAGGAACATGGAGTGTGAGTCTTGGGACATGGTTGGGGACCTATTACAGGCTATGACCTGAGTAGCTGTCTTACCTAATGTTAGCTGCACCTAAAGTATCTCAGATGCATTATTTTGGGCTATCAGTCTAGAGGAGTGCACATCCTTTATAAATATTGAAACACCACTGCCTTTGGAGCTTCAGTCCAAGTTCTGGGGCCTAAAGGTGTGGAATGAGTTATAGCCTGGTAGTGCAGGGATGCTTTCTGCTGCCTTGAACCAGGTCTCTGTTACAGCACAAATGTTGATGTTCTCCATTTTAAGGAGTGCTTCGAGTAAGTGCATTTTGAGATTTAGACTTCTAGCATTGAGCAGCATGACTCTCAGATTGCATTTATTTGTAGCTGTTATGGTGGTAATCTGGTCTTTGGAACACTGCCTAAAAAAGGTCCTATAGGGGTGGCAAGAGCCTTGGCCAGTATCCAGAAGCCCAGGGTTGACAGATGCAGGCCATCTCTGGCAAGGCATTAAGGTCTGTCAGTCATGTCATCCTAGGCAGACAGATACTGGATCCCCTTAGAATGACACCAGAAACTTAGCCAATTGTTGAAATCAATCATTTTCTGCTTGTACTGTGATATCATTCTGGGTGATGGTAGGATGCTGCTCAGGGCTAGGGTCATACCTGCCTGGGCTACATAATCCGAGAGCTCCTCCATGTCTCTTTTCATGTAGTCCTGGGAGGTACATCTCAGGTCATTCACACCCACATGTACAATGACAGAGTCATACTCATACCTGCTGTTGAGGGACCTGAGTGCGTGCATTATGTGGCAGATCCTGGTGCCTGACAGGCAGCTGACTGTTACTTTCTCCTTATTCAACCTAGTGAGTGGAACATCAGTGTGCTTCACTATTGAGTCACCTATGACTAGTGTGTTTGGCATGCCGGTTTGCCTTAGGGGCTTTGGTTGAGTGGCACACTGTTTAGGAGAGTTATGTGTCTCGTGATTAGTGTTGTTTTGTGGTGGTCGAGTACGTTTCTGCCTTGGAGGTCTCTGCTGTTTGGGTAGATTTTTATTGAGAGCCTCTGTGAAGGTGGATGTGTGGTTTGTGTTTTTATGTGAAGGCATTGCTGGTGTATGTTCTGGAGAGCTATGTGTTCCATGTGGTGGGGTGCAAGTGTTGACCTTCTCCTCTTGACCAGCTATTCCAGTCTTGGCTGGAGAGTGCCTGGTTTCCAGTTTGGATATATAAGTGCATCTCTTGCAAGTCTGAGTGTTGGGAGGTAAGAGGAGAAGATTGTCAGTGTACATGAGGCAGTTGCTGCATTTCCTCAGGATGCCCAAGTTCACCAGGTTAATAGGAAAAAGCACAGGAAACTGACCTTTAGACATGCCTGGAGGGGTGGGCATTAATAAAAAGTACTTGAGCTGTTTCCTTGTAGAACGTTTAGTGCTGGTAGCACTTTTGTGTGCTACAATAATTGGTACAAGTAAGTCTGGTAAAGTGCTAAACTAATAAGCTAGTAAAAGTGCAGGAGAGGAGAGAGCTAGCAGATCTAAGGAAAAATTGAAGAGCAGAATTTGGCACCACTCAGAAGCTTACAAACATTCCTGAATACAGCAAATCTGTATCTGGAATAGACTAGTTACAGGAAAGGCGGGAAAAGTGCAAACACAGGCTTTTAAACCAGAAAGTTGAAAGAGATGGAAATACTGCCCAAAGGGCTAATAAACTACAATTGCTGGACCAGAAACCACTCCTCTTCTGGAAGATAGACTACCTAGTGCTTACCACTCCCACTGACAAGCTAGAAGGCTTCCCTGCAACACAGAAAGGCTTGGGTGGCTCAGACGCTTACAAACAGTCCTGGATACAACAAATCTGTACCTGGACTAGACTAGTTACAGGAAAGGTGGGAAACACACACAAACGTGGGCTTTTAAACCAGAAAGTTTAAAGAGATGAAAAAACTGCCCAAACGGCCAATAAACTACAAATTCTGGGCTAGAAACCACTCCTCTTGTAGTAGATAGGTTACCTAGTGCTTACTACTCCTACTGATAAGCTGGAAGGCTTCCCTCCAACACAGAAAGGCTTGGGGGCTCAGAAGCTTACCAACAGTCCTGGATACAGCAAATCTGTATCTGGACTAGACTAGTTACAGGAAAGGCAGGAAACAAGCTTAGAATTGTTTTGAGAAAGCAGCTAAAAGAGCACTAACAACAGTTCAAGCGCAGTGCAAGCTAGCACACTTGAGTGTGTAGCAGTATTAAAGCAAATACAGTTTAAATAAATGCAATGCATTTAAAATGTATTCTGAACTAAATTCAATCATTGCTTTATTCGACTCTGAACAGTTAAAAGTGACAATAAATATACTTATCAGCTGAGAAGCACACTCAGACAGAACACAGGGAGATTTATTTTTTAATCCTGCAATGGCAATATGATCTACATTACTATGACTACTTTTTACTACTTTTGGTGATTACAGATGATTACCAGAAGTGATCAACCATTGGGATGACATTTGATGCATGACAGGAAAGGACAGTTTGGATGTTCACAACCAACCAAGTGACTATCCTTGTGGGGTGGATGAGGATTGTGGAGGACAGAACACTGTGCCTGAAAGCTCCAAGATGAAATATATCTGTGGTGATTCTTTATCAGCTTTTCTGCAAGAATCCAAATAGATATGTGGACAGTGGTAGCAGTACATACTGCCTACAGCATCATGCACTTGTATCATTTTTTTAAGTTTTACTGAAGTTGATGGGGAGGTGATGTGCCCAGTAGTTGAAGTGAAGTAGATTACTGTGCCTGTAGGCTCTGACCAATAGTAACAGATGAAGTACATCACTATGGCTCTTATTTAACCAGCTCTGGCAATCACACATGAGAGGTTATTGCCATAAGTGGCTGTGTACATGAGGGCAGGCTGTGAATGAAAGCAAAGAGCAATTACAGGAGTGATACAAAACTGTCATTGACATGGCTAGATTAGGGAGACCTGGGAGAGGGACTGTGGGCAATTGTTACTTATAGTGAACAGAGAGACAATCTGTAGATTCACCTAATTTGGCCCCCCTTTGCCACAAATAGTGTGACCCCAGGGAATTGTTATATTAGTTAGGGGGTATAGGGGGTGCAGCATCTCACAACACCCAGGGCAGACAATAGAATCCTATGAGAAATAGAGGAATCAGTTATAAAGGGTATGCAAAGGTGTCATGCTGTATCACTACAAGTAACCAATACCTGGGGTATTTCATGGTCAAGAGTAAGAGTTTGAAATAAATTATTGTCTTTTTTTAATTCCACATAATCAGAGGTGTACATAAAAAAACGGATGTCCTTATGAGGAAGGGGTGATAAGACATACTGCATTTAAAAATACACGGTCTTACTTTAAAACTATACAAATAAAATTATGGCTTGTCGGAGTCAGTGAATATATGTGATAGCTGAAAGATGAAATATAATATTGTATCTATTATGTTTTTTTTTTCTGGTTTCTTTCCAGTGAGACATTAGAATTCTACAGAATATGGTTATCACGTTTGGTGGACACGTGATGTATGAAAACAAACTGCAGTTACAGGATCACTTCTCACTGACTATTGATATGATTCTTGGGTGGCTAGTATGTGTTAAAGAAGAATATGGCCATTACATTTCTGTGATTCATTTAAAGTGAGAAGTACTGTAACTTTTCAGCAGGGGCATATTCTGCTGGGACAGCATGTGTGGGTTTTGTACTAAAGTACCTTATAAGAAGTTCATGATTTTTTATTGTGAATTGTCTTCAAGGAAAGAAAATATGACCTATTTTGGTGGAGCTTTGTTGTCACGGCCTGGCAATATGCCTGGTTTCCACCTTGATACTTTGCACAAAATACTGGGCTCAGGGGATTTATGAAAGGAAACAGCTGTTACAGCATCATGTCTGACTGATTATTGATATGGCTTGTTGGGGGAGGGGGGCAGGATCTGTCAAAGTGCCATGTGGTCTTTATATTTTTGTAATTCCTTTGCAGACAGAGGTAGCATAGCTTCTTGGAAGTTAGACATTCCACTGGGAGAGTGAATGTTATCAGAATCCTTGTTTTTTTTTTTTTTTTTTTTTTTTAATTGTGAACTGTCTTTATGGAACTGACATATCATCTCTTATATATAGCTCTGAGTCCAGGTTTTCAGAGGTATTTTATTGGCACAGTCTACCACTATGCTTGGTGTCTACCTGAGTGCTATTTGACCTCCAGATAAGAGAGACATATGGCCTCTTACATACAGCTAGTAAAGCCAGGGTTTCAGAGGGCGTGTATTGTCACTGTCTGACAGTAGGCTTGGTGTTCTCCTTGGGAGTCTAACCTCTGCACAAAATGTTAGAGCAGGTGATGTATGAAAGCAAATAATACATTCAGCATATGTTCTAAATGATTATTGTTATGGTTTGTTAGGAGGACAGGATTTCTCAAAGTGCTATATGATTATTATATTTTTGTGATTCCTAAAATGTCAGAGGTAGTGTATCCTCTGAAAAGTAGCACAGTTCACTGGGACAGCATGTATATGTTTTGCACCAGAATACCTTTTTTCAATTCCCATTTTTATTTTATTGTGACGGTCTATAGTGATCTGACACATTTTTTTTATATACAGCTAGTAAAGGAAGAGATTCAGAGGGCTTTTGTTATTATTCTGGTACAATGTTTTGTTTTCCCCTGAAAGCTATTTGGTCTCTGCAGAAATAGTTTTGTAAAACTAATGTCCAGAATATATATGTACTAAGTTGCAATTTTTCTGAAATTAAAATACTACATATTTTCCAGAAAAGGATGAATGTTTGAATTGTAACATGCTATGGTTACAATGTCATGCTTTCTTGCAACCAAAGCTACGGAGGAAAATACAGTGGCATGCTGCACTGGAAGTTATTGGGTTATAATTGCAGTCTTAAGTGTGTTTTGTAGCCAAATACCATGTTATTACCTGAAAGTTTTGTAATAATCTCAAAGGTAGACAGAGACAGATGTTTTGGCTTGAGTTCATGTACATTTACTTGAAATAAGAACCAAAAAATGATACTTTTTTTCTGGGGTAAAGTAATATTTTCTGTCATTATTGTGTTATATTGGGTGGTGCAGTGGTTAACAGTGTCACCTCACAGCAAGAAGTTCTCTGGTTCAGTTCTCGGCTGGAGTGCCTTCTGTGTGGAGTTTGCATGTTCTCCCTGTGTTCACGTGGGTTTCCTCCGGGTACTCCAGTTTCCTCCCACATTCCAAAGACATGCATCTGGAACATTTCTCCCTGGGCCTCTGCTGAAAACAGGCTCTGTGGAACCTAGTCGAACTTTCCCAGTCAACAAATGATAAATAAATAAAATATTAAAGTACACAATATACATGCTTTGACAGGAATGTGTGTATTTCAGATTCTGTTGTCTGCTTCTCTTATGGTAATATATGCCAATATATAAATAAATAAACCTTTGCCCTGTTTTGCATTGTTAGGTGTCCCTATTGTCCTCCATCCCCCAAGACTTTAGCACCTTCTGGTCAATAGAAAGGCTTACCTATGGTGGGGCAAATGGGGCAGCTGCCTCTGTGCACAAGGTGTAGGAGGACAGCATTAGAGAAATGAATGTAGATATTGCACTTTTGGTTCTCAGCTTGATACCTCATCA
>NC_056734.1:160565922-160600922 GCF_019279795.1 Protopterus annectens
TCAGCTACTGATAAATAGCTGCTTCTATCAGAACTTCAAAGCCAGCGTTTCATGACATGTGTCTTATTACAGGCTTTAGATACACTTTAAATCATGTTATAAAATACCAGCTGGTTGCTTCTGGCTGTAGTTACTTGTAATGTGTATGTCCCCACATTTAATTTACTGTTTCCTGCCATCCAGTAGTAGTAGTCATCTGCTCACATTGAGTAAGAAAACATTCCTGAAATGCTGGCTGCATATGACTTTTTCCCTTTCAGTTACTACTGGCATAGTGTTCTGCAAAGGATCCTGGCCTTATTTACTTACAAGAGTTTCCCTGAAAAAAATGTATTGTTTCCTGCCAGTATACAGATACTAGCAATGTGCTGAGTCTCTACTAGCTGAAATATATTTAAATTTAGTCATTTTTGAAATAATATTTATTTGAAGTTATACCTAGCAGGATACTGTGAGGGCACAAAGTTCTGACTATGGTTGCTATGGAAACCAAAGCTGGCAGATTTGACTTGTGGAGAACAAATGCATATTTGCCCACATTTCCTTATAGAAAACTGGGACACTGGTTATCCAGCCTGAGTGAGGGGGATGGGTATCAGGGAGGCACATGCTGAGTGGGTGCGTAAAGGCCTGGGGGAAACAGAGTAGGTGGAATGTTGTCTGGAACATTCAAATGTGTTGCTGAATTGTTTTAACACAGTAGAACATGCTAAGAGGGAATCTTAACTGCAGAACTACAATGGTTTCTTTATAACTTACTTTTTACTATTCATCATTATTTTAGATAAATGACAGTTTATATGCCACCATGCTTCAAAGAACTTAAAAAATATATTTTATGAAGGGAAGTAAAGCTAAATGAGTCATAAACTGATACTGGAATGGCTTCCACTCATTCCTCCCAGTCCAGAAAGAATCAGAAAAATGATGGACATTATCTCAAATAGTTATTTTCTAATATATTCCATTTCTATGAACTTCATTAATATTATTGCCCTCAAATATACTTTATTTCTGAGTTGCACTTCATGACTGGAAAGTAATAAGACACAGAAGTAAGATGTTGATTTTTTTACTCTGATTTCACAGGTTTATAGGTGTGTATTAGGGTAATGACCACTGTGGCCTATTTAAGCCTAACGATGCATCCCACATCTCTGACAAGTTCTGATACCTTTGATAAGTGTAAACAGGGGTTTGAGAGATGAAACATTTACAAGCAAGTCCTGGGAGATGAACCATTTACAGGCTGCCTGCATCCATTACAGACATAGGTGACAAAGCAGGGAAGAATTTCCTATTCCACCTCCAACTGTCCAAGTTACACTTCAATTGGGTTAGGGAGGAACTTTAGTTCACATGGATGGTGAGCTTTTCCCAGAGAAGAGGTAGTCTCTGGGATACTTACTTGTCTCTCCAGCAGGTCCTATTTATTTCACAGGCAAGGTTTAAATCTTTAGAATGGGTAATTCTGGTGCTGTTTGTTTTGTGGTCTGTCTGGGAGGGTCCAGTAATACCTTGGGTTGGGAGGGCGGCCTAATGGTTAAGGTGTTTGCCTTACAAACACAAGGTTTGAATCTCACAAGGGATAATTGGCTAGGCTTAAAATGGCTCACAAGGGCAGTTAGCTTAGTACAAATCTATGAACCTATGAATCTATGCCAGGCATAAATCTCACCTCAGCAGCCTGTAAAATACAGGGACAGGGTTTAAAGGTGGTCTGCATAAGACAAGTTACTTATACTCTGTATTCTTTTAGTGAGAAACCTTTGTGGATGTTCAAATCGTTGGATTTGTCACTGCTAGATATAAAAATGCAGGTTTTCAAAACAGAAGTCATTTTTTAAGAGTCTACTGCTTAAAAGACTAATTTTATATTCTATTCAGAGAAGATTGTGTATGTTAAATGTGTGCATGCAGAGACTGGGCTAAAACAAATGGGTTGATCAGTTCCAGGGAGAGGAAAAGAAGTACAGAACTGAAAAAGTCTCACAGTACGCAGGGGGCATTTGTGAGGTATTGCTCAGGAAACAGTTATGAAAGGAAAAGCAAATAAAGTATTTCCTTCACCCTTTAAAGAAGGGGAGGGTTAGCGTAATAGTTAAGGCATTTACCTCACAGACACAAGGTACAGCATTCGATTTTTACCTTCGAAGGAAATTGGTGAGAATTACAATGGCCCACAAGGGCAGCTAGCCTGATACCAGCGTATGAACCTGAATAAAGGAGATCATTGTGGTTTACATCATATTAGGGTTGGGGTTGGCATAATGATTAAGGTGCTTACCTTATACATGCAAAGTACAGGGTTTGATTCTTAGCTTTGATAGAAATTGGCTAGACAGCTAGCCTAGTACTAACCTATGGCTCTATGGATATGGATCTATGGGAGAAGAATTGCAAGATAGCAACAATGTCTTCAGGAATGCAGATAACTAAATGCAGTCCAACTGGGACATCAGGTGGCAGCAGGGATCTATGCTAAAGTAACTGCTACACTTACTACTGCATAGTAAGCTTAAAACTCCACATAAAACTGAATGATGTAGGTGTTCTGAAGAGCCCAGCAGCAGTGGAAGGAGTACAAAATCTATTCTTCTAGTAAGCCATTGTGGCCATAAATTGATTGCATATGGAATTAGGTCAGCAAGCTTCACAATGTAGACCTGTGATTCATTTCTATCATCTTCACTTAAAAAAATGTGTTACCACCCCCTCCCCAAGTCATTTAACCAAACCAGCCTTGTAGGATAACTCTGAAAAATACCATTCATATTTACTTGATGCTGAACAAGTAACAAGGGCAAATTCAATACAGGTTTTGGAAAGTTGTGCAGTAATACCAAAAGAATTATTCAGTCTGTGCTATAGCTAGGTAGGGGAATTAATTTCACAATAATCATTGACGTTTGCTAAAGGGTGTGATTTCCAACTGTAGAAATCTTTAGTTTATCATTATCCTTTGACAAATAAAGTCTACCAACACCAAATTTTGAGGTAAATTTGGCCTCCCAGGCCAAGAACAACCACAAGACATTCTTTAGCTATGTCTGCAACCTCAAAGGCAATAAATACTTGTGTGCAGAGTGCATTGTAAATGGACAGACCTATATTGAGCCAGAAGATATAGCAAACTTACTGGTCAACAAATTCAGCTCCAACTTTACCCATCTCCCTCATCAACCTTCTCTGAGGAAATATCATCGATTATAACTCCCTCTACTATCACTAGGTAACAGGTCATTAATGCTGTCTCTGCAGCCAAGAACACTGCATCAATGGGCCCAGATAATTTCCCAAGATGCCTTCTAAATAGCATGAAACATGATCTATCAGGCTCTCTGGAATTGTTATTTAACTGTTGCCTCCAAACAGGCTTCACGACTCATGAATGGGGAAAAGCACAGTCATCCCTCTGCACAAAGGTGGGCCATCTGCAGACTCTGGAAATTACAGACCCATAAGTCTCTTTAGTCTCATATAAAAAGCCATGGAAATAATTATCATGGAAAAGATTGATAATGGCATAGGAAACCTCCACATACTGGACCCAGCCCAATTTGGTTTCATCAAGGGCAGGTCATGCCTACTCAGCCTGGTGGACTTCTTTGAGAAGGTTACCAAAGCAATGATGAGGGCAAAATTGTTTACAATGCTTATCTTGACCTGGCAAAGGCATCTGACACAATGCCCCACTCAGACATTGTTGACAAACTTAAGAGGTTAGGTACAAACCTTTATGTCACGGAGTGGATAACCAGCTGGCTCACAGATAGGACCCAGGAAGTTAGAATTAGGAAGTCCACCTCTACAAACAGGCCAGTCACAAGTGGAGTCCCTCAGGCATCGGTCCTGGGGCCGCTTCTTTTTGGCATTTAATTCTTTGAAGTCAAGACCAATGTCAATGGCCTCTGGCTGGGTAAATTAGGAGGTGTCATTGAATCATCCACTGACACAATGTTTTCCATGAAGGGCTGACACAGAAAAACACCTGGTGTCAGAGCCATGGACTAAAACTAAATGCCAAGAAATGCATAACAGTATCCTTCGGGATGTAATTCACACCTGAAAACTAACATATTGATAACACATCCCTAAGAGCTAACCTAGTTGTTAGGGACTTGGGGACACACATAGACAGTAATCTATCCTTTGACCATCATGTGTCTACAGTAGTGAGAAAATCATTCTATGTTGTGCAACTTATAAACAAAGGTATGGCATCCAGGTCCAAAGAAGTCAATGTTCCACTATATTCAGCATTCATCAGACCTATCATTAAGTACAATGCCCCCTTTGGTATGTGCCTAACCAGGCATATCCAACAACTGAAACGTCCACAGAGGTTCCTCACTAAAAGAATGTTGTTGTGTCTTTCGGCTTTTCCCGGTTAGGGGTCGCCACAGCGGAACTCCGGTCTGCTAATGATTGGTAGTTGATTTTTACATGCCGAGTTACCAGCCCTGATGCACAACCTTCAACGAAGGTACGCCCATTCATGCATGTCTCCACGCAGAAGAAGCTCTAGCTGAGAATCGAACGGGACAACGTCTTACTGTGAGGCGACAACGAATACAGGGCATAAATAACATATCCTGTGTAGACCACCTCAAGGCCATCCCTGTATTCTGTCTCCTACAGACTGGGTCTATATTATATTAGCGTACACACTGAATTGTGAACGCTATATAATTGACCCACAATCCCTGAAAACCCAAAATATCAAACACATGGATCAGCAGTTTTTTTCCTAGGGAATAAAAATCACTGATTTGTAAAAAAAAAAAAAAAAAAAAAAAATCCAAACACAAAATAAATTTGGGGGCTTCACCCCTACACCCCCCCCTACCTAAATATACCAACTCCAAGATCGCATCACAGTGGAGGAAATGTCAAGTCCCGAAAACAGCCCAGTGATTTTTTTCCCTAGGAAAAAACATCGCTGTTCCGTGCTTTCAGAATTTTGTCATTTCACATAATGGCGTTCGACGAAACAGAGTTCACAATTCAGTGCATTCGCTAATATAATAGGGACCCTACAGGCTATTGAGGGGAGATCTATGTCTGACATACAAAACATCATCAGACCCCACTCTGATGGACCTCCTGCAAATCCGTAAAACAAACAGCACCAGAATTACCCATTCTAAAGACCTAAACCTTCCCTATGATATAAATAGGTCCTGCTGGAGAGACAGGTATGCATCCCAGAGACTACCCCTTCTCTGGAACAGGCTTCCTATCTATGGGTTCCTCCCTAACCTAATTCAAGTGTAACTTGGACAGTAGGATTGGGAACAGGAAATTCATCACTGGTTTGGCACCTATATTTCTAATAGACACAGGCAACCTGTAAATGGTTCATCTACCAGGTTCCTGCTTGTAAATACTTCACCTCCAAAGCCCCTGCTTTCACATATCAAGGGTACCAGAACTTGTCAGAGATTTGGAATGAATGGCTAGGCTTAAAAAGGTCATTGTGGTCATTAGTCCAGTACACACCCACACCTATGAGCCTAAAACTTTAAAATGATCATCCTTTACTAAATAAGCAAGAAGTAGAGGCCTAACTATAATCAGTGTACTCTGCAGGAAACTCAAGGACATTTATGTATGTTTCAGATAGAAGTTATCACCTCATAACAAATAATAATTGTGAAATTCAACCCCCTGTCATACTGCAACAGGCACAGTAAACATTTGTCTAGGTAAGTAGTTGAAGCTTTACCTAATAAATTATCATGCAGTTGGTTTTTTGGAGGCTGCATCCTGAGCATGTAATACAAAGTACATTTAACATAAACATCACATGAATAGAATTAGATGCAGACCATCATAGCCGCAAAACATACAATGAAAGACTAGCATGAAGCTAAATGCAAAAGCAGAAAACAAGCTCAAATGTTTGATCAAAATGCTTTTACATGTTTCTTACATCTCCAATATATAAGTTCATTAGATTTATTACAAAAAGCCATATTATATGGGGTAATAAAAATTATGAAATATTTCCATGTGACAATTCTCCAAGAATTACAAGAACTGTATTTTACTGAACTTAAAATTAAATTCTTATAATTGTTATTATCAAAATCAGAAAGACTATATTGAGAAAGAAAATTCCAAAATTTATTAACTTTAATACATATATTTAAAATGTATTAATTTTAGAAAGCAATGGCTTTATTTCCTTCTTCCCACTAATTATTAGATTAAAATAATCTAGAATTTCTGAATAACTTCATTTTGTTGCATCTGACATTAGATTTATTTTCCTATTTAAGTCAATAATGCAGATCAAAATTAATGATAAAATTTAATAAGTTAAAATTCCTGATAATATAGTTGAATCCTCTAAAAATTTTGACCAGAATATGACTGAGATTTTAGATGTAAAGTTGAGTATATTCATATTCTAATTGCCTTTTAGAAAAAAAATATACGAAACATATTGAAAAAAATAATTATTTTAACAGATATTATTTTTGCACATTTCTCAAAAGATTTGAGAATTAAATTAATATAATTAGAGCCTATAGATATATTAGTCAATGTATTCAAATATTTTTATTACCCATGTAATTTTCTTATTCAATATGTCGAGAGAGAAAAATTTGGGCTAGATATTTGAATTATCACAGATATGTTATTGTATTAATTTCCATTCTGGTGTAAATCCATTATCTAGCCAGAGTAAGCAGATTAACAAAGTAGACAAATGACTGAAATTAACGTTATTGGCGAATCCAATCCTTCCTTTATTCCAAGATCTAATAAGATTTATGAAGACAATTCTAGGTTTCAAAAGGATGCCATAAAAACATTAATAGTGATTTAGTTATTCTATTAATCATATGTTATCTGGTGTTAAAGATGAAGCTTAAATTATATGTAAGATTTTTTGGCAAAAAAATCACTCTACTACTTAATAGAAGTCTTTTTTCAAATGAGGAGAAAAAAACTTTCTCATTTATAAAATTCTGGGGGGAAACCCATCTGGACCTGGAGCCTTTCCTGTTTTTATATTTTGTATAACTAAATGGACTTCCTCTAATGCAATAAGTCTATTTAATTTGCCCTCTTTGCTTACTGATTTACTGGTTTGTACATTCTGGAATCATTCTCTTATATGTCCCCATTTTAAATTTTGTTATATTTCTTCAAAATATGACCTGAAAGTTTCCCTAACCCATTCAGGTGAACTTAATATTTGTCCTACATTATCCTTTATGCTAGTCACATATTTTTTCTACATTTTTCTTTATATGCCTATGCAATGTGTTTTGCAGTCTTGCTGTCTTGTATATCTGCTTGTGATATTGTTAACTGTTTCAACCCTACTTTTAAGATGTGCATCTCTTTGATCAAAAGGTGTCTATAATTTTTGTCTCTTAGGATTTAATATGTAGTTCTTTTAGTCTGCCTTTTTTCCATGTACTTTGTTCAATATTGTCTATTTCTTCCACTCTCTGACAATAAACAAAACATCAATGCTGTTTTCACCACTTGTAACCAAAGAGGTTTATGATACCTTTTTCAATTTCATTATCCATTATCACTTAATGTATCTTCTCTCTTAACTTATCTTGTTCCTTTCTTTCTACTTGTACTAATCCCATTTCATAGGTTCATAGGTTCATACTAGGCTATCTGCCCTAGGGCATTTATAAGCCTAGCCAGAGTGTGTTTGGCTTTTGTCACCCATTTTAAATTCATTTTGCTATGCCCTTTTTTGAGGTTAGTATACTGTGCCTCTGTCTAACAGTGACACAGAAGTGATACCCGGGGTAAACCTACGATCTCCCATCCACTCATCAAGATTCCTCTTGAAGAGAGTCAGTGAGGGCCTCTGCCTAACCTGGACTGGGATTTTATTCCAGAGTGAAGGGAGCCTCTGGGTTATGAATCTGTCCCTCCAGCATGTCCTATTTATTTCAGTGCTGAGGTTCAAGTCTCTCGAGCGCATAGCTCGATGGGATTTGGATTTTCTGAGGTGCAGCATGTCCATTAATTCCGGGTTGGACATGGCTTTATACGTCAGGCACAGAACGCCTCTGAGCAGGTGGTATGCCACTGAGTAGAGCTGGAGTTTCTTTAACCGGGCAGCATATGGCATCTGTTTGAGCCCTTTGATCCTCTTGGTGAGGTACTTTTGTGGTCTTTCCAGTTGCTGCAGGTGTCTGTTAAGGTACATCCCAAAAGGGGCATTGTACTCAATTATGGGCCTGATGAGGAATGAGTAAAAAGGCATGATGACCTCCCCTGATCTAGATGTGAATCCCTTCATGATTAGCTGGGCTATATAAAATGTTTTTCTAACCACTTTGGCCATGTGGTTGTCAAATGAGAGATTGCTATTAACTTGGGTCCCCAGGTCCCTAATTACTTCTTCGTACTTAATGGAGTACCACCTATGTGGTAATTTGTGGGCACTTTGTTTTTGCCAAAGGGGATGACTATACATATTTCCATGTGCTTTTTCTATCCTGCCTTAGTCTATTGCCATTGTTAAGACTACTGGGGCATAATTAGAAATGTATATGTGCAAAATATCTGTCTGTATCATGTTCACCTGATATATTTTACCTAGAAGGAAATAGTTCAGTCTGGTGCCTTTTGTACCCTCTGTCTTTGAATAGGAATGAGTTTTACATTATTTAGTTGATTGGTTGGTTGGTTGTTGACTTCTATTAACTAGGATACTTTAGGTGGGCAAAGCCCATTTTCAGTGGAAGCATGGAAAGAAAAACTCCTGTTGTCAGCCAGCCTGATGGCACAGTGGCAGGATGCCCTATTGTGACACAGGTAGTCTGAGTTGTAGAATGGCCAGGGGAAACCAGCATGGCATGCTAGGAACTATAAGATGAAGTGGCTATTAGCCTGCTGTCCCATCAGGGTGGTGGGTGGGGAAGAGCCACTGCCTGTGAAACATCGGCTGGAGACCAGGAGTCTCACAGGCTAACAATAGCCTTGGGGTGCGTGACACACCATCCTTTACCTGGAAGGTGAATCTGCACACCAGGCATGCAGCCTGACATCAATACATATTGCTCATCCCAGGGCTAGAGATGCTGATCAGCCTCCACTTCATAATTGCTCTCATCACTGTGTCTGCTGCTCTCCATCTCTTGCGATTATGAAAAAGGGCAACTTACTGTTTAATTAGGAGGGCTGCCTGTCCAATGGATAGTACCAGGATTCCTAAAAACTGGATATGTTGGTAACTGAGGAAAAATGGGGTTGCCAGTGGGCCAGTGGTGTGCTGGGTGAGGAAAGAGGGAATAACAGAATAACTCCAATGATCAAATAAAAATTAAATAATGCAAAATCATAACATTATTAGATCATTCACTGCATGCATGATAAGTGATCATGGGAAAGAAATACATCAGTATGACTATACAGTATACTGTAAATGGCATTTAACAGCATCTGCATAGGAATATAATATACTTCAAATATACAATATCTGTCAAAAATACATGATAAAGAGCAAAAATGAACAAGCAGAAAAGGCAGACAGACAGTATAAAAGACTGAAGAGAAATAAGCTTAGATAATAGATACGTAGGAACATGAATATGGGAGCGAGTGAAAACTGGACAGAGAAGGGTAAAGAGATTGTTATAGTTATAACTTAAGAAAAGAGCTAGTACGCAGCTCAGCAAGCTCCTGCCTGGTGTCCTGCAGAGTTCTACAGCAGCTGAGAGACAAAAGAGAGACTTTGGAGTGATTAAGTATCATGTTTCTGCATTTTCTTGCTGCCTTTAGCTAATTCCACCTAAATCGCCGGTATTTGAGAGTTTCTGTGATTTAAAAAACTTGTTTCAGCTATATATTGTACTTATTTTACTGCCTGCACTTTAACAAAGTTGTTTTTGTATTTAAATTACCTGTTTAGCTGTTGTAGGCTACACACTCAAGTGTGATAGCCATTTCTGTGCATTTAAAGTGTTTTTTTTATGCTAATGAAGCAAATCAACATAGTGGAATGATTCAACAACCTCTTAACCAACAGTGTAGACTCTATGCTCGTGCTGGCAATGTATTCGAAAACTTTCCAAATATAGCCATGGAAAGGAGTCTACACAGAAACAAGAGCAAATAAAATCTCTCAAAAGTTGTACAGAACTGACCTCAGCATGTAACCCCACACATATTATGACCTAATTACACATTTCGGATACTAGAATAACAGATGTACAAAATAAAAAATAAATTTTTAAAGATCATGACATAAAAGCATCTTTGCACCCCCACCCCCAAAAGAAAATGTAATTGTACATAATGCAAGCTGCTAAAATGTTTGAACATCCTAAAA
This sequence comes from Protopterus annectens, assembly GCF_019279795.1. Taxonomy (NCBI): domain Eukaryota; kingdom Metazoa; phylum Chordata; order Ceratodontiformes; family Protopteridae; genus Protopterus; species Protopterus annectens. The sequence goes on from NC_056734.1 coordinate 160,576,244, forward strand.
CAGAGTATTATATTGCACTGTACACATATGTACTATGTAGCAGATATATGGGCAAAGTAATAGCCTCTTTTGTGTTTGCAGCATTGTGCTCCCGTGCAGTTTCTCTGCTTACAAGGCTACTAACCATGTCAGCACAGTGAAGATGCAAATTAGGTAAAAACCCATTGGAATTGCTGAATCCCAAAAAAAGTAACCCTGTATGAATGTTAATTCCATGTAGGCACTTCCACAGTGTTTTGTTTCAATGGATGTCAACAGTGAGTGATGACATTGGAGGGGTGTCAGGTTACACTTGCAAAGTTGTACAGATCGATCTGTGGACTGTGAAAGTGCATGTAAGCTGTGCACAAATCAAAAGTTGTATGACACCCTTGGAATTTTGTTATAAAGTGTGTCTTCTCTGTCAGTTTAAAATAATTTTTGTACATTTTTTATGTGTCTGCGCAATGGTGCATGGAACACACCAATGACAAATGGAGGAATGAATGGTAGCTTTTGTTGCTTTTGGCATGTAAATAGTCCTGTGGCACCACATGTATGTATAGGCCAGGAGCACAAAAGGTCTTGGGTTCAAGTATAAGGTGGGCAAGCTGGATGAAAGTAATTACAATTTTGCCGTGCTTACTCTATTTATGGTTAGCTGCATGGGGGTGCACAGGGGTGCACGGAGGTGCACCTAGCACACTGATGAGCAAGCAGCAGGTGTGTGTAATAGATGCTAATTATAGTATAAGCATGTGAATTCTATTTTTATGAACCAATCCAACACGGTGCAACTATCATCATGCAATAAATAATCCATGTAACCTCTATTCTTGTTTTTCCTAAATACTTCAATAACACTGAAGTAGAGACAAGGAAATTTTAACTGACACAATGCTAGGGGCTGCTGCAGCTATTCTACATCTGCATGTGTTAGAAGCTGAAGTCAATGCTGCTGGTGCTGATAACAATAGGCCAAGGCTGAGAAGGAGAAGAGTTTTCAGGCCTGGGGTAACTTATCAGATGCTACATGACCTGGAGATTGTAGAGCAATACAGGCTGGACAGGGACACCTTATAAGAACTCTGTAAGCTCTGCCACCATCATCTAAGAGCCAGAACCAATCGAGGGGAACCCATCCCAGTGTAAACTAAGGAATGTGTAGCCCTTAGAATATTATCTACAGGTACTTTTCAAAGACCAACTGGGGACATGATGGGTGTGTCACAGGAATCAGCATCCAGGATGCCCCACCAATTCCTGGATGCTATGCTCACACATGCCAGTGAGCACATACATTTTCCCTGTACTTCTGAGGAGAGGGCCAGCAATATGCAACAGTTGTACCCTGTAGTGCACTATCCCAAAGTACTAGGTGCCATAGATTGCATTCATGTACACATATATTTTGTGGGGGGGGGGGTGCAGGGGAGCTTGCCTCCTGCAAAATCCTCAAGTTATGTCTTGTGCAGTGTAGGACTGCATTCTACTAATGTCAAGTAATGTCATATTCGCATATGAATATGCAGATTTGACATTTTACACATTGTTACACTCCATTTTCGGTTTTCCAAGTTGATATTACCACATTTCAGCCAACTGCATTTCATACTTATGATAGTAAACACACATCCCACCACCAATGCCTAGGTCACCACAGCCACAGTCAGAGGAGGGCTCAGAGAGGGGAACTACCAGCTACTGTTCCTGCAGACAGATGTAGGCATGCTCAGTATGCCCCTGCTTTGACTAAAAGACAATGGATAGCACATTCACTGACCACCTAGGTGCCTAATACCTTTCTCCTACTTGCACACACAGTAAAACTGATGCCAGGCAACTCACACAACCAATGTACTGGCTGTGTACTGCTTGCATCAGACAGAGTCAGCATCAGAGTCAGCCCTGAACTCAAAATGTGTCCAATGCTGCATTTGCAAGATAAGTCCTGAACCTATAGTGTAGTTTTTAAATAATATTATGTCATAGCCCTGTATTTAGTAGGTTGGAACAGTAATTAAGTAAATAGTGCTGTGGATTTGTGCAAAACGTACTTTAACATGTGACAGCAGAGAGACCTTTAGTTTACTGATATGTGTAAGTACTAGGCCTCAGGTTTCAATGATTCACACAGTCCTACCGCTTAAGTATACTGATGCTCACTGCATGGCCTTCTTTTTACAGCATACCTTTGTAATGGAAAATCCATAAAGAGAGAAGTTAGGCAGTCCTGATACACATTGCAGTTTCTGACTTCACAACCCTTCCTAAGATCAAACAAGCGGGAAGCAAAATAAGGAGAGTAACAAGAATATCATGCCCTTGTTTGTGCCGTAGCAGTATCAACTTTGCTTACCCACAGAAGAACAGGCTATGCTTGTTTGTGACATAACAGTGCATGAGCTCCCCCCCAAGAGCAGTGTAGCCTTGCTTGTGCCATAACAGTAACTCAGCAATGATCCCCCCCAAAGAGCAGTATATTGTTGTTTGTACCTTCTAACTGGCCTTCACTTGCTGGCAAATGCACACCATATAACGCCCAGTTAGTATCCGCACACATTTTAAGGCTAAGAACATTGAATGCCTTACACACTTGGATGCCTCACAGCACTGCTCCTATAACTAAGGCAGTACCAAGAAACATAGACAAGTAAGTATATGCGAGTAGAATCTTAACAGGTTGTGTGATCAGTAAGTGCCCTACAGCCAAATATAATAAAGAGGGATAAAAGTACAAGTCACAGTTGAAGTTCGCATAGCAGTGGACATTCTGATGAATTTGTTTGTGTGAACAATGGCTTCATTTTTTGCTGCAAAGCTGTTTGTGTGACAAAGAAGGCTAAGGCATCCATCCTGTTTTCTGAATCTGCAGTAGTGTGAGAGTTCAAATCCTGAACTATGTAGAAATATCTGATGTGTAGTATAATTTTGTAGTGTGTATGTCATACCTTGCTTTTGCTCATTTCACGTATGTCTCCATTTCCATTAGCTTTCCTACTTTTCTAATTTTTTTATTCCACTGTTTTTGTGATGCACCTCATAACACCAACAAATGACTGCAGGTTTGGCTGTGCTTATGTGGCTTATGAGAAGCATGGCATTGCTGAAATTGGACCACTTAAGAAGCAGACAGGCAGACATAAAAAACAAATATATTAAATGCTCTTGGCCATCGTGAAACCCAGTGGGGAGTAACTGTCACACATTAACAATGCTGCTCACATTTGTACACTGCTTACCTACACGCAAACAGCTATATCTTGCATGTATGTACACTTACTTAACTATAGCGCAAGTCTGCTGCCCAATGCATACCTTTCAACTGTTTTGTTTTTTGCAGACTGTCCTGATTTTTGCATCACATTTATGTCCTGCTCCTCATAAAAAAATTTGTTTCCTGGCAAATAATTTGAAATTACATGGCTACTGAAGCCAGAAAACAATGACAGACATTTGAATTTCAAAACCCCTATACTCTAGGCAATTCACATTAATGCAAAACATGTCATTCTATTAACTATATAAGTTTGTAAGAGCAGTATTTATTTTTATTTATTTATTTTACATTTGTTGTCCGGGATAGTCTGACTGGATACTTGTCCATTTTCAGTGGAGGCCCGGGAAGAAAAGCTCCATACATACATACATACAGAAAAACTGTTACATTAAACAAGTTAAAGCACTGTTACAGATTCAATACACAGGATAAAAGTCATTCATTCTGTCATATATAAATCTGATTTGTTATAGTCTATCAAGTAAGAAGCAATGTAGGAATGGTCAAAAGACCTCTTTAGCACATGTTTATATTGCCAGAGTTAGTCAGAATTAGAGTATATTTGGTCCTTTTTCAACTCAATATGTATGGCTATGTCCAAATTCCTTGCTATAAAAGGTTGAGAGGTATGGCCCAATGTGCTATGGACATATATATATGATGCTGTCTGATTTCAGTCCATGTGTTTTCCATGCACCCACAAGCATTACAACCCAGGGGTCTCAGTTTATTTTGTCCACACATATATCAACCACACAACAAAGTATAATTTATAATGTTGTGTGCCCCGTCATGGACAGTGCCAGTTGGTGATGCTCACAACCTTGCTCTGCTAAACTCAGACATCCAGATATGCTCAATAAGGGTACCTGTGTTGTTACACAGCTATGCTTCTAAGCAGCCTAATACTATTAGGCTATTAGCTTCATATGATGCTATGACTCCATGTCCCTATGCAGGACTCCCAAGCCTTTGTTCCTCACATGGGTTGATGATGTAATCTACTATAAGTCCACCTACACTCCTGTATAAGTCAGACTTGTTCTGCTGTGTATATGTTAAGTATTGTGTTCTGTAGTCTATGCACTTAGGTAGAGGTTATGTTCTCACTTCAGTTGACTGTGTGTGTGTGTGTGTGTGTGTGTGTGTGTGTGTGTGTGTGTGTGTGTGTGTGTGTGTGTGTGTGTGTGTGTGTCAGCTGTAACTTGATATTACAGACAGCATTTTTACAAAAGCAGGTGGGACATTGTTATTCCCATATGCACAACAGACAATGCTGCTGTCATCAGCTATAAAGGGTTGTCAGACACAATGCAAGTCAGACTTGTGCTGTGGTATGTGTGTTACATTCAGTGATCTATTGTCTCTATACTTAGATTGGTAGGGGTTTTATTCTCACTGCAGTCAATGGTGTGTGGGTGTGTCCCATGTGCACAACAGACAAATCTGATGTCATCCGCTATATCAGAGTATTGTATATGCATGTCTAAATAGAGCATGATCAGACAGTGGCCTGGATGTCAGGCAGACATCACATCATACGATACAAGACAGATTAAAGTGACATGTGTTTTAATCTGTACGCATACATCATGGCATGGTTTGTAGGCTCTGTGTTAGCTTGAAGAGAAAGCCCTGTGGGGTGTCCTGTGGATGCATATTTCTTGTGAGCTACATACAACAGAGTGCATGATACTGTACTGCTCTGATGAGATTATACTACAGTGCTGTCACACAATCCAGAGATCTGAATCTGATGGCCTGACTTATGATATGCATCATACATTTGTACTGGATAATCATTAAAGAGAACAATTAGAAAGTAATGAGACACATTGTAGTTTTTGACTTTACAGCCCTTACAAGAGAATACACTATAAAGTAGTGAAATGATGATGCTAGCCACTGTACAACTTGGCAAGGCAAATATAATTCACAGGTACAATTAACATTTAAACAACACAAATGTAGATATACTAAGCAATATTGTAGCTAAACACCCTGTGCATCAGATGCAAAGCTTTAGTTTCCCTGAATCCAAAAGAGAGAAATCAGGGATATGGCACAGTTATCATCACTTGCACAGGGTATTGCATGGGGGGGGGGCAGGAGGACTAGGCTGACAACAAAGGTTTTTAAGTGTGTGTGAGTAAGACCGGGGAAGCAGGTAGGCTGAACCATGTAATTGCTGTGTGTGTTTCTATAGGTTCCTCCATGTCAAAGTGGTGTGTGACATTGTGCATGAACACAGCCAAGCTCAGTACTAACTCTACATCTTGGTATGTTGGACGGGTGTAAGCTGTGCATCATAGAGTTGTCAGTTCATCATTGTCACCTCCGACCATGAGACCTGGCTGTGCCAGGAGATGCACTAGCATCTTCACACCCAAAGTCAGATGCAGTGTTACTACCTGAATGTGACTGTTGTCTGCTGGACATGCTCCCTTCACAGGAATGTCCAGGACCATGACCCCATGGCCTGCCATGTCTGGGCGAGGACAGCACACTCCCTGATGGGGATTTACTGCCACTACGGGAGCATGATCAAGCATGGCCACATTGGCTAGCAGCATATAGTGTGGCTGACCTATGCCATGCGGATGACGTCCCCCTCCTGGCAGACATGTCATCACAGATACTGCATGGTCCATGATATAAACTCTTCATTTCATCACAGACATTCCATGTTCCAACATATCATTCAACCAATCCATTGAATTGGCTACACAATGGAGGCAGTCACAGATGTCAGACTGTGCCACATATACAACCCTGAGCATTTGTCTGGAGTGCCTTTCAGAATGTACCTGTGCCTCCATGATGGCCCTAAACATCTGTTGAGTAACACAGGAAGAGACACCTGCACCAGGTGGAGGTGGGATAGCAAGTCCCCTCTGAGCACCCATATCAACCATCCTGCATGGCACTTCACCAACACTTTGGCTACAGACAGATTCAACAGGCACTGAAGCCACAGTAGCCACACTCCACTTATCAATGTCCTCATCCTCAACCAGTCCAATATCTCTGGCCTCAGTGGACTGAGTAGACATAGACCTACTGGCTGTGTCTGGGGAAAGTGAAGGGGTCACCAGATGCCAACCTCTGTGCCACATTCAGCCTTTGCACCTCCAACTGCACCTCACTTTGGCCACCATCATCATCGGTGTCTCTTAAGACACTGACATTATCAGACTGCCCACACTCCCACTGTCATGCTCACCTATGATAAAAAGGGAGAAACACAAGAATAAATTAACACCTGCACTACTATGCTGCAATATATGCTAAAAAAGTACACTACTGTCACTATTACAGACAGTACAGCAATACATACAACAGGCAAGAGAAGACACATTATGAGATATCTTGGAATGTATCTACAGTACTGACATGAATGTATTAGGCTTACCATCTGCAGGAGGCCAATGTCTCTCTATTACTGATTGTCCTGAAAGAAATAAAGCAGGAGATAATGGCAATATCATCACATTTGACAGTAAAACAGGGGACAATACAGCTACCCCCTCTATCTCTTCAGTACCTCAAATGTCAACAAGAATGTGGCTGACAACTTCAAATTAAGATTATACCTGTAGCAATCGTAAATCCATCCACTCAACAAACAGCTGATACAGACATATACATTATTGAAGTTAGTGCACTATGCCACAGTATTCTAATTATCATCTAATGAGACATAACTGGAAGCTCCTTTTGGGATGCAGGGGTTGTGCCCACATCCAGAACATGCTGTGCCATGGAGTGCTGGGAGCTGTGCTGGTTGGCAATGTTCACCAGGACTTCCTCAGTGGCAATGAGATGGAGTTCTGCAGCAGGGCCTCCACCAGTGACATGATGATCATGTGTCACTGCAGCTGCATACCTATGTGCAGCAGTTACCATGTCTGTTGCTCTGTGATGCACCTGCTCATATGTGCGATTGTGTCACCCAATGGTGTTAATGTTGGCCACTAATTCATCCCAGAGGGCTGTACGCTCAGCCATATTGGCCCACCTCCTGGACAGCAGCACAGCAGCATGTTGCCTTAAGGCACCAATTATCAGATTATTCTCTGCATCTGTAAATGCAGGCCTATGACAAGCAGAAATATTGTGTTACAAGATAAAAGAACGATAATACATATGAGGATCACATAACTACAAAGGAAGTGTTTACAGATAAAGCAGTAAAGGAAGGCTGTCAGTATTCCCCCCTGGATAAAGATGAAAGAGTCTGCATATTTCAAAAAATAACAAGATGGAAGATACAAAACAAGGAGGCTAACAAAAGAAGCATATCCTTGTTTATGCTATAGCAATAAGTATAATATGCTCACCCACCCTAAATAACAGTGCAGTCTAGTTAGTGCCATAGCACTAACTCATCTTTGCTTCCCCCTAACAAAATGACATGCTAACAAAACAAAACATCTTTAAAATGCTAAAAATGCTATCAATGGCCCTGTCCATGTTACGTGTACATATTTATAGCACAGCATTCCCTTTTCAGGTATTCTCAGTGCTGTATACCTGTGAAAGAGCTTGACAACCAAGGCCAAGCCATCATTATACTTGTAAGTAATGCATACAGATTAACCTGTGAAAGCCATTACTTCACAGTTATTCTTAACTACATTCCAGCATATGCATTATGCAGGTAACACAATGGGAACATACCTGCTGCAGTTCAATACTCCTCTGCAGAGACATACTATGAAGAAATATGGTTGTCTTAGTGAGTTGAACAATGTACTAACTCTCCTCAACATCAGTTTAAATAGCTATGCATTTGCTTTTTTATAATGAAGTACATTAGTAATGGACTGCATCTATCTTAGTCTGTGCTCCAGAGATGCTAATTACTGCAAAAGCAGGCACATTGCAGGTTAATTAACAATTGTGTGAGGCTATTTAATAAGATGTAAAGCATCCATGCAGACTCCATGCTGTTTTTTTTCCTAGGGATGTCACAAAGTGTGTAGTAGAGACACAGCATTTACAAGGTAGGTCCTGAACATGTACTGTAATGCATAATACTATCATTGCATGTATCCTTTTATTTCATCTTGTGGTACAGTAAGCAGCTAAATATTGGGAGATGTGTACAAAAAGTCAAGTAACGTGATAGCAGATAGTTATTCCACATATATGTGTCCATTAGAAAGTAGTAGTCTTCAGCCATGCAAGATTCACACATTCATAACTCTCCAACGTACTGGTGATCAATGCATGGTGTCAGTTTAGCATCATATGTTTGTAATGGAATATCTTTACATAGAAAAATTGTGCCATAACATGACCTCAACTTGCCCCCCCTCCCAAAAAAAAAGAACAGTGTACCCTTGCATCTGCCATGACAGGAATTCACCTTTGCTCCCACCACCAAAAGAACAGTGTATGTTTTTTTTGTGCCATCCAACCTGGTCTTCATTTGCTGACAACTGCATATCATACTATTCCCAGTTCATATACACAGATAGTGTAAGATAAATGAGGTAAACTGGCTTTCACACTGCATATCTCTGAATACTGGTCAGATAACTGCTGAATGACCAAGCAGCACAAATTGGTATAATGCCAACCAATCATCCTAACAGGCTGTGTGATCACTAAGTGAAGTACATCCAAATATATTTCATATAATACATGGATAAATAACAGCTGATAGCTTGATATCAGTTAAAATACATTGTGAAAGATTGTTGTGTGATGGATAGCTTACAGTTGTTTACTGCCAAGCTGTTTGTGTGGCAAACAGGGATAAAGCACTCATCCTGTTTTCTGAAGGTGCATTGGACTGAGATTAGAAATCCAGACCTCTACAGACATCCCTCCTGTGTAGCAACAAACTGTTGCTCCATTTTTTTCCCTCCATCTGTCATACCGTAACAACTCTAATTCTTTTCAAATGTGGTCTACCAACTATCTGAAACAACAACGCAGGAAGGACAATCGGCGGAAGAGATAGTTAGACCTGGTATGACTTCATTGACTGTGCTTAAATGCTCCCAAGGTGACTTTAAAGTTTTCAATTTTAGTTCTATCAGCATTGGACAGTCATTTGTGGATTTTCTGGTGCAGGGTATGAAATTTGTTCCGCCATTAAGGTTTAATTTACCCCAATTACTATGTGATCTGAAACATTTTGTGTGGAAATTGAATCTATCTGTGTTGTTTGATAACAATTCTGTGTTGAATAATGATGAAAAGGTGGCTAGTATCTTCAACCAACCTATTCATAACACACTTGCATTATCTGAGGTTTGCGAGATCCATTTCAGGGCATTATGTGATGGTAATAACAGATTAAATGTTATGGCTCATTCTGATATGCCTGAAATTGAATTTATTTCTTTTTTGAATATGCAGAAAGTTAGGCTTATGCAACCGGACAAGGGTGGGGGCATTGTATTCATGGATGAACATGCATACTTAAACAAAATGTATAAGTTACTAAACAGTGTGAATTATGAAAAGGTATCTATTAACCAAATCAATCAGTCCCATCATAAGATACGGGTAATTCTCAACGATTTACTTATTGAAGTTAGCATTTCTTTAGATACTTTTCATTATTTAAGTATGCCAGCCCTTATCACGCCAGTTTTATTTGGAACACCGAAGATCCATAAAAGCTTATCTGACCCTCCATTCCGATCTATTATAGATGGACGTCAGTCCATCACTTATGCATGTGAAAAATGGGGTGACTCCAGGCTTAAATATGCTTTGAAGACAGAAAAGCAAATTTGTCGAGATTCCTGGGGTTTTTTGGAGTATTTAAATAATATACCATTTAATCAGACCTACAATTTTCTAACAGTAGACATCAGAGACTTATACACAGTTATCCCACAAGTATTAAGACTTGATTGGACTCGCGAGTTCTTATTACTTAAAGGTATGGATGGGGAAGAGATTGATGTGGTTATTTGTCTCTTAGAAGTTGTACTTAGTAACAATTATTTCATGTTTAATAGGGAATTCTTTTTGCAACAAACTGGGATAGCCATGGGTTCCCCATGTGGTGGCAGCTTTGCCAATGTCATCATGGCCTTTTGGGAACGTTCCTTTTTGTTCCAAGATGAGCTTTTTAAAGAGAAAGTTATATGGTATATTCGCTTTCAAGATTACATGTTTTTTCTAGTGGCAGGTGATCAACATATAGCGTCTGATCTGGTAGAACAGATGAGACACTTCACCTATTTTTTGAAGTTTACCTTTTCTTTTAATGTGCAATGTATCAACTTTTTAGACATTTGTTTATATAAAGATTTGATGAATAATAGGTTTTCGACTAAAATCTATAGAAAACCTACATATTCAAACTCTTTTTTGCACTTCAAGAGTAATCATCCCTCACACCAAAAAAAGAGGACTAGTCAAGGGGTAGCTAATTAGAGCTTCCCGTATGACATCTATGGATAGCGATTTTGTATCAGAATGTAAGACTCTTAGATCTATGTTCCTTAAACATTCATATCCAATAAACCTTTTGGATAACTTAATTCAAGAAGTTGCCTTTAAGAAAACTACAGGACATTTCAAACCTCTATTTCATTGAGGTTTCACTAATGTAGTGACTGAACTTGATTCTAGTTATCAAACTGGTAATCCCAATGACAATTTTAGCACCAGCTTTTTGACCATTTATACATGTGAGTCTCAATCTATTCGAAACATTTTATTTAATAATTGGGCTTTAATTTTAGAAGACCAGAAATTGATGCAAACATTGGGAATGCAACCAAGAATTATTTATAGAAGAGGAATTAATGTTAAAAACCTCTTAGAAAGGGCCCATAATAATACCACATATAATAGTAGTAATGTTGGGATGGTCAAATGTGGGAGATGTAAATACTGTTGTCATATAAAAATATGAGAGCATTTTCAAGTCAGACACAAAAAATATAGGATTAGTGGTAAATTTGATTGTAATTCTCAAGGAATAGTATACCTTGCTACATGCCAAAATTGTTTGGCTTTTTATATTGGTAAAACTGAAAGGGCATTTAAGCAGCGTATCTACAAACATCTGTACAGCATCTCTCGAGGTGCTGATAATAATGCTTTGGCTCAACACGTGATTATGTATCCAACACATACGTTTCTGTTCACTGTGATAGATCAGGTCAAGAAGAGCATTAGAGGGGGACCATGGGAACTTTTTAGATAAAGGTGAACTATTTTGGCAATTCAGAACCAATGCATACAGTTTGCCTGGTTTAAAAGCCATGTGTTCCATCAAATGTCTCCTCAAATTAAAATCCCTAGAAAGATAACATTTTGGGTTAGGCGATAAGGGGAAGTATTTATCCCTTTTTTATTTTCATCATCTTTATTCATTATTGGACATATTTTTATGATATTCCATCGTGCATTGAATATGCAGGATTATTCTAGTGCTTTTTCAGCACCACACTTCAAATAATGTGAATCAAATATACATTTTTATAATTTTATTTTTTAAGTTAATGTTGCTTTAAGAAAATGGTGTTTTTTTGGTGATTTAATGAAATGTTTAATTGATTTTATGGGTTTAAATACCATTTGTATACTGGGTTCTTTGTCTGAGGAAGTACAATCTATTTATTTGTACAAAAGCGCTAACTTGATAATAAACAGATTTTTTTACCTTTGTTTGCCTTTTTGTGGAAGATCAGTCAGGAAGCCTTTGAAGGCTATTTGCAGAGTCTCAATGATAAATTGTTGACATATGAAAAAGAGCTCATTGATTGTAAGAAGAAAAAAACTATAGAGAGACATTCAGGATAACGAACACAATCAAGCGTTCGTTTCTTCTTCCAAAACTAACAAAAAGCAGCATGTTAGGTTCCAGGAGGGGAAGAAGGTAACTGAACAATCTGTGAATTATTATATATCGGCTGAAAGTGGAGCCTCATCTGCAGAAGGTGAAGGGGAAGAATGGGAAGACTACTCTCGACTCCCAAAGGGACAGAATCCAGGGTATCTAAACAGAATTTTTTGCAACCGATCTGTGTTACAACAAGGGAATAAGAAGAGAAGTTGACAGGATCAACAGCGTGGTGCCGGATATAATTCCTGAACCAACAAATGAGAAAAATGGACATAATAAAGTGAGACTTTCTAATAATATAAATGTGAATGGTTTTGAATATATTGTAAATTTATCTGAATGCATTATTAGTAATGAAGAAAAAATGTTTTACATAGGGGTTTGAAATTTATCCCAACATCTCTTCCCAGAATGTATGAGATAAAGGGGGAAGTATTCAATTTTGTTCACAAATTACATTTAATAGATTTCTATGGAAATCAAACAAAAAGTTTAGAAGAACATGTGAACAATGCAAGTTTTGTAGATGCTACAAGTAATGAAGAGAGTTTTTTTCTTGTAATTCAGATTTAGAATACAATGCTTATAGTAATTTTGATACTAGTGGTGTTTCTTATAAAAGCAAATTTATACCTCCTTTTAAGTGTGTTAAAATTGAAATGTTTCATCATATGTTAAATTATGTGATAGAGCAAGAATGTAATGAGTTTTTTAGAAGTGAAAGTCAATATAATATGACACAAAAAGAATGGGTCACTTTAAAATTTTAAGGGAAAGAAAGGAACTCATGTTTAAGCCTACAGATAACGGGGGGCAACTAGTAATAATGCACTACACACAATATGTAAATATGTGTTTACAGCATCTAGAAAATGACAAAATCTATGGTAAAGTAGGTTTCTTAACTTATCAGGAGATGGTTAAGAATTATGAAGAATTAATACATAATGGGTTTAGACTAAATTATTTTAGTCATGAAGATGGTAAAAATAAGTTTTTAAATAAAAGCAGTGAGTTGGCAAAGTTTTTTTTGTGTGCCTAAAATACATAAAAGGAGGGTTAATCCTCCAGGTTGTCCCATTGTATCTGCCTGCAATTATGTAACCCATAAATTGGGATGTTTTTTGCATCGATTTTTGTTAGAAAAGGTGATACAATTACCTTCATATATCAAAGACAGTTTTGATTTCCTGAATAAAGTAAAGAAAATAATATGGCAGCAGAACATGTTTTTTATAGTGATAGATGTAGTCAGCCTATACACTAGTAAACACAGTGATGGCATAGAAGATATAGAATGTTTTCTGGGGAAGAGCCCCAGTACACAGTATATCATAGAACTGACATTGTTCTGTTTGGAAAATAATATATTTGAATTTGATGGCTCCCTGTATCATCAGAAGTGTAGGACAGCTATGGGGGCAGCTTTTGCCCCACATATGCTAATTTATTTATGGGTCTCTATGAAACTCTATATGTGTATAGGAATGACTGCTTTAGAAAGCATGTTGTTCATTTTTACAGATACACTGATGATTTTTGTTTGCAATGGGGTTTATGGAGAGGTGAAAGCATTTGTTTAAGAACTGCAAGTGAACAGGTTTGAGATCAAGTTTGATGGGTTACAAAAAGGAAAGATAGTAAATTATCTGGATATCACAATAGAAGGGCAAGAAGATGGTAAACTTAAAACTAAAATATTTAGAAAAATGGGACAACCAAGCTTTATGTGGCATGGAACTAGTTGTCACACCCCACACACACACACACACACACACACACACACACACACACTTTCTGCCATTCCTTATGGGGGAATGATCAGGGTTACATGTTTATGCAGTGACAGCAAGGAATGTGAGAAGGAAGCTCAAAATACAGCTAACATGTTTATAGAAAGGGACTATGAGCCAGAGAAAGTATGGTTGGGGTATAATAAAGTAATGAACAAAACAGTGAATAAAGTACAGAACATAATAATGCAGAAAAAGAATGCAGAGGAAAAAGAAAGTGAGTTATATTTTGTGTCTAAGTATACTAATTTCTCTAATATTTTAGAGAAAATAGTTAGGTATTACTGGTCCTATATACAGAAAGAAAAATCCTGCCTAAAAAATGTTAAACTTAGGCAGGAGTTTTAAGGACATGTTAGTACATGGAAAATTTGAGAGACCAAAAAACATAGAAAATAATATAGTGGCATATGGAACTTTTCCATGAGATAATTGCACAGTATGCAAACACATGGTTGACAGTTTTGAAAGCATTAATGGAAAACAAATTGATAGAAGAGGTAGCTTCACTTACAATAGTGAAAAGATTATACATAGTTTAAAATGGCCTTGTGGATTATTTTATATCAGGGAGAGCAAGAGAAGTTTTGCTGCAAGATTAAAAGAGCACATAAGGGACATCAAGAAGCAAAGATTTCAGAGTCCTGTAGCTATGCACATTAAGGAACACCATAATGGAGACTCACAGGGGCTATAAGCAACTGTTTTCGAACAACTAAATACTAGGTTTAGTACTATGCCAAGTGGAGACACTGTTCTCCATCATTGTTCTGAATAATACAAGGAAATGCAGATGTCAGACACTGCAGCCATTGGTGCAGTGAGGTGACAGTGATGACAGTCCACTGGGTGAGAACTCGATTCTTACTGTCTCCATACTTGACATCCATGGGTTATTGATGTCCTCACCCTCTCCCCAGCCATGGTATTCACCCCCTTCTTGTATCCTTCAGCATTGCTGTGTCTCATATTCTATGTCCTGTCTGCCTGCCATTGCCTCCTCACCTACACACCTTACCTTACCCACACATACCTAGGTCCCTACCCCAACATTCCTCTCTCTCTGCCAAAAAGAAAAAAGGGAACCTGTTCCAAATATATATATATATATTGACCCATACATAGCTCTCCATTTCACATATGTGTTTTTATGGCACCCTTGTCCAGTTGGCTATACAACATGATTGCGTTGTGGTCACCTCTCTCTCTGGAGGTGACAGTCCAAAGTCAGCTAATATTGTATACATCTGATCAGTTTTTAATGTTGAAAAAAATGGATAGCTATGGTTCTTTCCTATACCCTTCCTGCACATTCCTGCCCTCCTTTCACTTTGTTTTTCCCCTGCTTGCTCACCATTTCACCACTTTCCTGTCTTCCCCATTTCTTTTCTTTAGAGAATCTGTACACGATGGTGTGTGATGGTTTGCATAGCACAATGATGCATGGCTACTGCAAAAGCAATTAGAGCTATTATATAAACCTTTATTTGAAGCCATTGCCATGTTCCACAAAATGATGACACAGATTCATAAATATCCCAAATTATAATTTTTATTTACACTTAAAAGTATGTGAAACTGTTACATATACCTGTATTTGAACCCTGTACCATCTCAAGGTTGGATCAATGCATTAACAGATGGTGCTACAGATTCAGTTGAGTAGCAGGTATATTTTACACACTGATTACAAAATTGCAGACTTCATCACTATTCCATATACCTGCTACTTAAGTGAATCTTTGGTTGCAGGTAGTAATTGACTTCAGGCAGTGATAAGTTCCTTTTTTGTCCACATAGAACTGTTTCCAAATAAAGCTTTACCTAATACTATTCATTACTATTCTAATTTCTGTTATTTATTAAAATTTTATTTGCTGTGTTTAGTGAGGCTGCACAACTCAGCATGGCACACACATGCTTTATAAAAATAAATACTACTGCTAAAGAACTGACTCTGTGTCCAGATGGGTTAATGCATTGTTGTAAGCAGATGGTACTGGGTTCAAAATGGGGTGTAGGCATGAATTTTACAAGTGTGTATGGACAAGGATGTGCAGGAAGGTTGTAGGAAAGTACCATAGCTATCCATTTATTCAACAGTAAAAACTGATCAGATGTATACAATACTAGATGAATTTGGACCTCCAGAGACAGAGGTGACAAAAACATAATCCTGTTGTATAGCCAACTGGACCGAATCAAGTGTGTGAAGTAGACATATGTGCAAAATGGAGAGCTATATATGGGACACTTTATTTATTTATTTTTTTTTATGGTGAGAAAGGAATGTTGGGGAAGGGACATAGGCATATCTGGGGTAGGCAAGCTGGCAAGCTGAGGAAGCAATTGCGGACAGACAGGACATAGATGACAAGATACAGGGATGGTGAAGGAAGCAAGAGAGAGGTGAACACAGTGATGGGCTGAGGGTGGGGAAATAGAGGTTTCATGGATGGCGGGACTGGTGACACTTGGAAATGAGTTCTCACCCAGTGGACTGTCACCACTGCCCCCTTACTGCACTGTTGGCTGCATTGTATGATGTGTGCATCTATGATGTGTACTCTGTACCAGGACAGACAGCAGGTGCTCCATCTGGCATAGGCATGTGTCCACTGTGCAGTGTACAATCCTATGCTCCATACATGGCAACTTATTCTGGGTGATAAATGCACCCCCTCCACCATTGCTCGCAGGGGGGACTGGAGGCCTAGCCCCTGGGGCAGAACTACCTGAGGGCCCAGGTAGTGTAGGGGGAGCAGACAAGGTGCTGCCAGGCTGCAGCCCAGATGTGCTGGGCCTTGGTGCTGTAGGTAGTGGAGTGAAAATAGGAGGAATACAGGGGATCTACCTACCCTGCTGTGCTGTAGTAATAAAAACAACATTGGCATACAATCATAACATGAAAAAAAAACAATAAATTGAAAATAAAAATAAATTAAGCACATAAAATAATAAATAGACGAATAAAGAAAAAACAATAATTAAACATAAGAAAGAAAATAAAAGACAAATTTAAATAACAACAAAAACAAACAAAACTAGAAATAATAAATTAAAACAAAAATACAAAATTATACATAATAACAAAATGAAAACAAATTAAACCAAAAAAAGGAGAAAAGGGGTGGGGGTGAGAGAAAAAAATGGGAAGACACTATTAACTTCATAGCTAATATACAAAAGCTTTCTACAGTTATTTCACTCTATTCTATTACATTTTGCTTTTAACACTACCATCTCCTGAGAAATTCCTTTATTACTTTGAAGACTATCCAGTTTTTACAGATGGATACTAATACTGATCAGATTGCAACCAGCTATGGTTCATGTGTGTATATATTGCACATATGCATGATTACACTTGACAGCAGGCTGTTCATGCCAAAGGTATTGAGGTCTGAAAATGACTTGCTATAATGATGATTAGCTACTAGTATTGTGTATATAATATTGAAAACATAACAGATTTGTATACACTATTGCATATTTGGGAAGTGTGGTCTTTGAACCCACAACCCCTGACTACTGTAATACTGTACTTTTGGAATACAGACTAATGCATACATAATTTCCTTTTACACTTTATACATACAAGCTCACTGTTATTTCAGAATGTGGAAAGATTACCTTGTGCTACACAGTAAGGCATGCATACTTTCTTTTACAGTTGAGATATGCATGCTCAATTATATACAACTGTCTGAAATGACAAGTAATCCATTTTTAACTGTTAAAGCTACAATAACAGTACTTTTTATATGTATATATACCTCATGCTTCCTTCATCCTTGCCAGGCATGCTCCATGAGACCTCACATTTGAGACCTTTTCTTCAGCAGCTGTGGAAAAGAAAAAAAAACAGAATGACATTATGAATACCAGTCGACTATATTCGACTATAACTTTTAATATTGATCAATGCATTTTATACTTACACATCTGTGGAATATTCCTTGCTCAACATTCCCTGATCCACTTATCAAGGGTATCCCTCTTCCTGCTACAGAGATCATCATAATGATGACAACACTGCTCACCAGTGCATGGGACATGTCACACTGGTCAAAGCCCTAGCCAAACTTGTCCAGGCTTCAGAGTTATACTGAGAATCCGTAAAGACCATCTGCAAGAGACATGGGCCATGCTCCTTAACTAAGAGCCCAACAACGACTTTGGACTCCTGAACACCCCAAAACTGCATTTGAAAGCACACACCTTCTCCAACACCAGCCATGTCTCCTAAAGATCAAGCTCAATGTCTAATGAGCATTTCCCACCAGTTCCACTTTAAATATGTTTCCCCATCAATTTCACATATTGTACTTACTGAGAGTATCCACTGTTTGTTTTTTGAAAAAGCTGCGCTCAGCTTATGATCGCACAGACACTGTAAGCTCGGGTGCGTCTGTTTGCATGATGGCAAGTGACGCGCAACAGTGGGCAATAAAAAAAATAAATAAAAAGCAATACAATTCCAAGGATATTTGATATACATCCACTTGGTAGACATGTTATTCAAATGGGATTGCAGGAATATACTTGCATGAACATAGTACACATTATACCTACAGTCATACTGTTCATACCATATGCACAATACTCATATAAATGCGCAAATAAGTGACAGAGTAGTAGTGTCTCAGCCTTCATACATGTAAATATTAATATCAGATACACTACGTCAGGTGTTATAAAAGAGACTAAATATCACATGACATGAAACAACATTAAAAATGTGTGGCATATGCAGTTTTTGAACCCAGGGCCATGTGTATAGTAGTCTTAAGCTTACAGTTCTGGCCACATGATGGTTGAAAAAATATTTGTCTATATTGTACTTCATTTGTATAATCTGCAATGTCAACACTGTAAAACAAATGTTAGCTTGCCCTCCACTAGAACCCTGAACCATTTGCACTCCAGACCTAGACTTAACACGTATTGCCACAGGATTAGTTACGTGACATCCCCTATATTAGTATTCATTGTTAACTTGACGGTGTTAGCACAGCACAGCCTTGCTTACTGGGTTTGTGCAATGTCCAGTGGTATTAATTGAATGCATCTATTTCTATTTTTGGCTGTCTGAGCCATGTCTGATACATGGGTGATCCAGTTGCACAAGCAAACTAAGCATCATGCAAACGTGAAAACAAAAAATATGAAAAAATCAAGGTAGACGAATGAGCTAAGCATTGCATACATATGTAAAAAAAGAGAGAAATGAAAAACAATAAAATATATAGCATTAATAAATGCAGAATGACATATCTGTGACAGGGTCCCTTGTACGATCTTTATCAATTTAAATGTGTTTGGGACCCTGCCAATTTTCGAACAAGGGAAATAATTTCCCATCATAACTCTCAACTCTACAGATTTTTGCAGAATGTCCAGATTTCTACTTCATCTTTGTGGTCTGTTTCTTATAAACTTGTAGGTTTTTGGCAAATCGCTGGCAATTCACTGGGGATTGAATTCAAAAAATAATGATAGACATTCGGGATTCAGATTTCATGCCCTTCAGAAAATCCATGCTAATGCAAGACCTGTTATTCTATCAATGTTTTATGTTTGTAAGAGCGGTGTTTAAAAATTGTCCCTACTTCTGGGCCTTTGTCCCACCATTATTTATAGCTTTGGTCAGATTTCTTGGTGTAGGGGTTTGGGAGGTATGACTGGCATGCTACAGACAGCAACCTTACACAGAAATGCTATCCGTGTTCCTGAAGAGGTTTCACAGCCATAACAACACTGTTGTGCACTGCAAAGCCGTCTTTAAACTCACTGTGCTTCATTAATATGCACTGCATGGCACTGTCACAGGCACAACTTTGTGTAGACGGAAAAATTCTGTGTAGTCTTTACACAAACCTAAACAAAGTTTCCTGAATCCTGCAGTATATGTTCTCCAGAAAAGGCAGATTTGTTTTATTTCTTATATTTTTTTCCCATTGAATTCTACTTACATCTATATTTACAAATGTTATATCTAGCACAGAAATGTCATTCAATGTAAAATATATCCCCCTATCTTTATTACATCATCTAAACCTTTATTTTTTTCTTTATGTAATGCCGTCCCTTTCATCTCTAGACACTCATTTGTGCAAATATTACTTCTTTTATCAAAATTTAGTTTTTTTTGTTTTGTTTTTGCAATTATTATGATGTCATCTGCATATGTTTACAGGACTGGAATTCTTATTTTGTTATTTATTTCAACAACTATCACATTCATAACTACTGCAAAGAGTACACATCTCATTGGGCATCCCTGTCTTACACCACTCTTCATATGAACCTCTTGGCTTAACCAGCTTTGCATTATTATTACTGTATACTATACTGATATACATAATTTCCTAACTTTCTCACATATATTATATTCTTTTATTATTACCCATAAGATTTCATGTCCAATTGTGTCAAATGCCTTATTAAGGTCTCCTATCATGATTTTTACTTCTTCTTCTTTTGTTTTCATAATATCATCCATAATTTCTCTAACTATCATTAATAATTCTTCTTCCCTTTTATACTTAATATACTATCTTCCATAATACTGCGGTGGTGGTGCTACAGTAGCGTTGTCGCCTCACAGTTAGACGTTGCCCGTTCGATTCTCAGTTAGAGCGTCTTCTGTGTGGTGACATGCATGAATGGGCATTCCTTCATTGATGGTTATGCGTTAGGCCTGGCAAGCCAGCATGTAAAAATCTACTGCCAATCATTAGCGGACCGGAGTTCCGCTGTAATGACCCCTAATCGGGAAAAGCCGAAAGACACAACATACCTTCCATAATATTTTCCATTTTAGTTTCAAATCTCTATTGTATTATTTTCATAAAGATCTTATAATCGTTTAGAAACACCAGATATGGCACCAGAATAACCACATATGCAGATCCAGGAAGTCCACTTTATTGTATACAGTAGGAAGTTTAACCATGGTCAAAATAAAAAACAATGAAGTGGACTTCCCAGATCTGCATTTGTGGTCATTTTGGTGCTGTATCTGGTGTCCGTAAGTCTTTTTTGCTCGGCACTTAAGCCCATCGTATAATCATTATTATTCAACACTTTAGGTCACCATTTGTTTTTAATTGTCTTCTATCTTCACTCTTCCATATGAATTTAATATTCCACTACATATTTTTTATACATAAAACCATCAGTTAACAATTTATTCAAAATATTTCAAAATATATTTCTTTGCCAATCCTTTAAATTTTTATACATGTCATACCCTATTGCATCTGGTCCTTCAGCTAAATCTATATTTACTTGTCCTAATACTTTAGCTAGCTTATATAAAGAAATCTCCTTTTTCAGCTCCTTATTCTCTTTTTATGTTAACTTTTTACTTTGCATTTTTTCTCTTTAAACATTTCTTATACGTATTGTACTACAATATTCATAATCTTTTACCGATGTCTTTCTACTTCTCCTTTTACATTTTTTCTTTCTGTCATTATACTACCATCTTCCTTTACTAAGTAACTCAATACTTCTCTTTTTCCTTCTAAGAAATATTTTTGCTTAAATAACAATTCTTGTATTTTTTCTTGATTTCTTTCATATAATTTTTTTTCTTTGTCAAAGTTCTTTCAAACATTATGTTCTAAATCTTCCACTGCATTGCTATGTTATTTTATATTTTTCTTTCCCTACTTTTCTCACATCATATCACCTCTGTAAAAAAAAATTATATTTTTCCTTAAATATCATCCACCATTCAGACCAATTTTTATAAAAAGATTCTCATAGTGATATGATCTTTCTTTAACTGCATTACTAGTCTATTTCCTTCTTCATTCCATGCTTTCTTATTTATCCTTTTATTTTCTTTACCTATTTTTATATCTTCCTTCTTTTTCTTTTTATCTAGCCATGTTACAAGATGATCATAAAGTCCTGTTTCTGCTACCTCCACTTCTCCTATAACTAAATGTTTGATACTGTAAAATAATATATTTCAGTTCTATACATACCCCTTTTGTAAGTCTATCCCCTGGATTCACGAAGCTCCATGCAAGAATAAGGCTATTCTTGCACAGAGTGGTTCGTGTCTGTTTAGGATAGCAACACGCCTTGCATATGCATGAAGGTGTGCTGCTATCTAAACTAAACGGGCACGAACCAGGAGCGAGTGCAGGGGTCATGTGTTAGTAGTGCCTGCACATGAAACATACCCCCTTCACTCTAAAAGTGCCATACGGTACTTTCTGACACAGATGAGTGCCAGTCTATAAAATATTAGAGCCTGGCTCTAATATTATATAGTAAACGAGTGTCCACAGACATTGAAATGTAAATAGCTAACATTTCAGTGTCCACGGACACTGAAAAAACAAATAAAAAATACAAACACCTAGAAGGCAGCAGCCTTTAAGTGCACACCCCCAAATGTATGCATTCTTGCCCTACATGCATGGAAGCAGTAGGGCAAGAGGAAAGGAATAGAAATTTAAAAAAGTGTAATAATATTTTTTTTCATGAAATAAATCTGAAGTTTATGTGCCGTGCAGTTTGTTTGTGCTGTGTGCCGCTATGCTTAGCCTGGCTGAAATTCTGAAAATGATAGACAAGTGCTGGAAAATGTCATCAAGCTGCTGTAGCATAGTGGTACTGCCATGGTATAGCATGTAGAACATACTCGATCCGAATCCCCTTTCTGCCAAATTATTTAATAAACTTTTAAGGAATTTGAATGATAGATGTCAATCATATGGCTCACGTATAGCACAGTAGGAGTGGGAATATGTAAAATATAAATGTAAAAAATAATTTATAAACTTAATGAAAAAAAGAAATAGATTTAGGTTCATAGTTTAGTACTAAGCTAACTGCCCTTGCAAGCCATTTTAAGCATAGCCAATTATCCCTTGTGAGACTCAAACACTGCACCTTGTGTTTGTAAGGCAAACACCTTTGCCATTAAGCCACCCTCCCAACCCCTTTTAAGCAATGCTTTGCTAGTGTAAGGCTTACCTGCTATCAGCTCTGCTTAGCTGGTGTAAGCATTGCTATGCGGATTTGTGCAGAGCTAAGCATAGTGCAGCATATTGAAACTGGCCAATCAAAAAAAAGTGCAGGAAAACTGCCCTATTTAAACTGCAGAGGCGGGAATACAGCCATAACCATTTGGGACTGTACACAGCAGGACCAAAATGTCTGGCGTTGGTGAAGTTGTGCACTTCCGAGCTCAATGTTGGGGCATCCAGGAGTGCAGGGTCATGGTTGGGCTCCTAGTTAAAAACCATGGTGGCAGGCTGTTGCAGGGTCAGTACCAGGGCTCACAGTACAAAGTGAAGGCCTAGGACCAGCTTGCACGTGATCTCACCAGTGCCACTGACATAACCCAGACTGGTGAGCAGGTATGTCATCACCATAATGACCTGTAGTGGAGGAGGGGTGCACTCTTGGACCAGTGGATCCAAGAAGCCCAAGTGCAGGATGCCCCACCTGTCTGTAAGTATGCAGTCTTATGTATCAATAACTAAGTATGGAAAAAGTTCAACTTGTGACTGTGCAGGTGTGATTAATGTGTGATGTCTCCCCATACAGCTGCTGCAGAGAGGTCACAGAATGTTGAGGCTCATGCCCAGTGACTGGCCCGGCTGCATCTGCAGTATGGTTAGTACAGAATACCCCCTACTATTAGCCGGAAGAAATCAAAATTATAGTAATGGTAGTATTGTCTATATATATATATATATATATATATATATATATATATATAAATAAAATTGTGCTGTTGTCAGGCTGCCAGTGTTACAATGGAATATTCCCAGCTGCTTTGTAATACAGATATCAGTAGCAAACAAGGTACAATATGCAGGAGAGGAATATTAGAATATGTATGAGTGTGTCTGTGTGAACCTGCCAAGAAAGTGCCATGTCAGGGCTACTGTAACAGTTAGAAATGAAAAGCATTCCCCTGTGCAGGTCATACAGGAATAGTAATTGCGAATTTCTGAGTCATACACAGATATGTATGTCAAAACTAATAAACGTGATCCCAAACACTGATGTGTGTCATCTCACTTGTACCTGATAAATAGAAATGTGTATGTCCTGCAGAATGCATTAACTGAGGTGAACTGATTTAGCGCTGCTTGTCTGCATACTTTAGAATGGGCATGTCAAGTAAATGGAAAAAAGCAACAGTACATATTCCCATCAGAATGTGTTTTACTTGTTTGTCTGCCAGCATTGCCTGTGCTAACCTTTCAATTTCAGCCGTATGTAGCTGTGAATGTACTGAAAATGTATAAGGCTAACAGGTGCAGACTTAAAACCTACACTGTGTACTCAGGAATGTAAATTGCAATATGTAGTTGTAAAACAGTCAAATGTGCAATCCAGCTAATGTGCACATGTTTCACAAACAGTAACATCAATGTCTGTTGTGTATGCATAACTTGTACTGAAAATGGGAAACAAATAATGCAACATGTCATAATAAAAGTACTGTGCACAAAAGTATGTACTAGATAGAAATGTCGTAAACATCACACAACACCTCCCCTGTAGCTCAATCTGATAAGGACTAGGCCTGTTGTTTAATTTTGCACACACAGCACAATTCGAATCTGGGGACAACCACTAACATCTCAGTCTGGTTCTACAGTTGTAAACTGCAGTTTGAATAGAAAAAATAATGTACTGCAACACATACATTTTCCATACAGGGCACACAGGTAAAGCAATCTGAATAGAAATACCAGTATGATGTGTATAACTATAAAAGGTGTACAACTGCTGTGTTGCTCAGACCCAGTCCTACAAATA
>NC_056734.1:160608422-160615922 GCF_019279795.1 Protopterus annectens
ACCCACATAATGGATGAGGAGCATGCAGGTAAGGCCCCAGGGCACATCAGTAGACCACTGTTGCTTATCCATCTGCATCTGTAGAGTTGAATCATGCATATGTGAGATAAAATATATGTAGTCTGTTGCTGCACTGTAGTAATAAACAAATGTGCATAATCTGTAGCATTGTGGGTTTGTACTGTTGATGTACTGAAATGCTGCTCTGACCCTGTACCAGTGCCACAAGTATGGCTGCTGACATGACATCTCTCACACAACTATGTAGGTCCCTCTGGTATACCTCTGGGGCAGCAGCCTGTAGCTGGTGAGTATGGCGTTGTTTGTTCAGGTTTGCCAATACACCGGCCATGTTATGGCCATGGTATTTGAAATGCACACATTGAACACACCTACCCATAATGCATGCTATACATGTTCACTTATTGTTGCTGTTAACTGCACTGCAGCACAGTGGTCACCATGGTGGCATATTTGAAGGGTATGTAAGAGTCCTACAACATAGCTAACAACCTGTCATTGCAAGATGTGTGCACAGAGATGAACATAATGGTGTGACAAATGGCCTACAGTAGGAACATGTCTGAAGCATCCCCCTTATACTGTGCTACAACAGTGTATATACCACTATTACAATGGCAACTGTTACAGATCTACACAAAGGCATATCACAATACCACATTTCACAACCCTTACAACCTGTAATGTGGTCCTAACATGAGCAATGAAAGTGTAATATGGAATCTTATGTTAGGACAGCAAATATGGGGAATACATACCTTAACAAACACTGGAAGCATATGTGTGCATACACTCCAAATAAAATATTGTAAAAGCAGCTTTTGAGGTACTGACAGCATTCACTCTTCATGAGTTTGCACCTTCCAGCAAGTACAGGTCCTCAATGTCACACCAAGAAATAGTCTGCTGTCCAAGACATATGTCCATCACATTTGCCCACTCACCTGCAACAGAGGCAGCCATGGCTTGCACACATCTTACAAGCCATGGAATGGATCCCATACCCAACAGGTAGCACGCAGGAGTGGGACATGTAGCCTTACCTCACTATTCATAAACCATGGCAAACAGTGCAGACAGTCATGTATGTAATGAGGATGTATAGGACAACATTAATGTAGAAAATAAACAGATGGCCATCCAAGACAGTTGAAGAAACATGTTGAAAACTGGTCATGGAGGCTGCCTAGTAACATGCTGCAACACTGAGGGAGTTGCAGGAATGTCTAGCAAGTACTGGCTGTGCAGCACCTGTGTTGACAATTGCCTGGACTCTGCATAAGTGTGGCCCATGGGTTAGGGTAATCAGATGGGACAGTTGTTCCACAGGAAACATCAGCCAGGGATCTCTACAGGTAGCATATGCATAACATCAAAAGTCCCCCAAAGGCATGTCTTGCAGTGTGTAATGGTGTACCAAGACCAAGTTTGAAACCTACAGACAGTATCAGTTAGGATAAATGTGCTGCACAAGCAACACCTCACTCCACCTCAGGCCCACCATCTCCATCTGTACCTTGCTGGTGCCAGTGTACACCTGTTTGTTTGCCATTCATCAGCAGGAACTAGGCCGGTACACATGGTGTTCTGAATTTGGGACACTGCAAAATGACACTCATGTGTAGCCTATAGTTGTCAAAAGTTGCAAAAAGGCTGAGGATGGGGAGGGGTGTCATCCTAAAACACAACAGTGAACTGCAGCAGACATCCAAAGCTCGCTAAGAATGGCTGTATCTGCACACAGTCAAGGTCATGAATTGTGGAAGACATAACCCTAACTCCACAGCAATAGAGAAGGCACTGTGTGACCACAAAGGGCTGTGCTCATGAGTTGGCCTTGCAATCTTGCAGAGTTGGGGGAAATTTGTAGGGCAGAGTGACCAAATACTGGCAAGTGCAGATGGGCCATGCTAGTATACCCCTTCCAGGAATAGTGACTGCTGTAGTACACTTAAAAGTAGGTGCAACAAACCATCATGTTAAGCACCCACAGATTGTATGCATCTCAATCAGCATCTGCAAAGCTAACACATTTGTTTGATACTGCATTTGCTTGTATAGGTCATATGTCACATATCAGGTTTGTGTAATGTTAACATATGCAGTATTGTGGCCCCATGGCATATTAGGGAAGAGGGTGCCATGTCAATAAGGGTGTGTACACTACTCATAGCCACAGTAAGGTTTGAAGGTTGTCAGTGTAATTGTATTTTATTGGTCATACATGCACCATTGATTATGAGATCTGCAAATCATTCATCAGGCATTCACTATTGACATCTGTCCACATATCATCCCAGGTATGTGTCGGACAAACACATAGGGGCTGTGAGCAGCAGAGCAAACATAACTGGTACACATATACACATTCAGCAATGGCATATACACCTGTGAGGTATAGTGCACAGTACATGCCAGGGTGCTAAACAGGTGCACAGCAATACTGTGTACATGGGTGCATTGTGTTCCAGGGGAAGGGGCATCAGCTATTAACACAACACATGCATGACAGAGATGTATAAAGTTGGTAACAGGGATTGACTATAACTGCAGTGCATGCTGTTGAGTGCCATATGTCATGCATGTTGACAGATGGGTAATGAGAGGTCTGTGTGTAATATCTTTGTGCAACCTCACCTGTAAGAGTGTGTGTGTGTGTGTGTGTGTGTGTGTGTGTGTGTGTGTGTGTGTGTGTGTGTGTGTGTGTGTACAGTAAAGCAATGACGTACAAGTCTTAAAATGTGTTTCTTGTTTTCTCCTCATAGGTGGTGAGGTAAGTCAGGGTACCTCCTGCAGGCATACTGATGTTAGTGTCCATACAGACCCTGACAATGATGACAGGTGTGTTGAGGCACAGGCAGGGTTGTCAGGGGCTGAAGCTGTGCCATCGTTTGACATCCCACTGTTATTCACCCCATCCCGCACACAGTCACATTGCCTATACATACCCCATCACCAGTGGCCATAGATGAGGGACAGTTGGCAGGTGGTGGCATGGGACAGGACAATGTGGTGTCTATGGCACATGTGTCTGGACACAGCAGCCATAGCCGGATGACCGGTGAGGTACCACACAGGCAGATGTACAGAGGTGCTCGTAGGAGGGATGCTGGTCATCATGCCCTGGCAGAAGTGCTACATCTGGTGTCACCAGATGCATGTTTCAGGCCATCATGGAGGTGCAGGCACATATGGAATGGTATACCAGACAGAGTCTGAGGCTGCAGAGGGCTACTCATTCTGCTGTTATTGACAACATCCGTGATCTTGCAGGTGTCCACCATTATTTTGCAGAGGTCCT
Source organism: Protopterus annectens (assembly GCF_019279795.1). NCBI lineage: Eukaryota > Metazoa > Chordata > Ceratodontiformes > Protopteridae > Protopterus > Protopterus annectens. The sequence continues at coordinate 160,611,745 of NC_056734.1, forward strand.
GGATAGACAGTTGGGTGAGATGGTGGAAATCCTCGACCGTGGAATGTCTGTGCTTGAGCATATAGTGGGAGTAGTGTGCTGGCCACATGGACATAGGCCAGCAACACCAACAGGTGGAGGTTGACGTGGACATGCAAGAAGTCAGTGCCTCTCCCGTAGTGGCAGTACCAGCCCCAGCATTGCAGGGGGGGTGCTGTCCACACCACAACATAGCAGGCCATGTGCACATGGCCCTGACTGGTCCCAAGAGGGACCTGGATCCAGCAAACATATGTCATCATCAGTGGAGAGTACCATATCATGGTTTTACCTGGTGGTGCTCATGGAACCCCTGGCAGGCACAGTTCTCGTGTCCATGGCTGGAGATGGTGAACTGCAAACCTTGCCAAGTATGGCCTGCAGCTGTCCAACAAACCCCTGTATAGGGCAGTCACATGGAAGAACTGTGTGCATGCATGCACAAACACATCATCAACACAGTTAGGGCAACCCCATACCTACACACACCACATCTGCACAGCCCAATTAATAATGAAATGCCATAACACACACACATGATGTCAAACAAATGGCTCAGCCTAGGTCTCTGGCAAACCCACAACACACCCTGTGCATATGATGATACCTTTGCCACATCCCTGTCATTCATAACATCAATGCAGGGACAGGCTAATATGGTTCTGATACGCAGGGTTTCAAAAACATATAGGACAATCGCTTTCGCATAAAACAAATGCTTCCTCAGATCTGCATATTTAACAAAACAGTACATACTATATTTATAATACAAACTGACCAATCACAATACTAAGAATTGGAGCCAAAATGGCATCACCATTAGTAGGAGAATATTACATCTCAAATCATTTGTGCTTGTGATTCTTTAACTTCCGCCCCTTAAGGGCGGGTTTAATACTAACACAATTGTTAAGGCCAGGAAATCTATGTGCTTGCATCCTTAGAATCCATTTTAACTCATCCTGTTCCAAGTAGTTGTTCACATCCCCTCCTCTCAAAGTTTTATGTATACACTGCAATGCCCTAAATGTAAATTGGTGTTTAGGAAACTAGCTGATGTTTGGCTAGTGCATTTTTGATATCTCCCTTCCTTATATCTGAGAGATGTTTAAGTATTCTATCTCTTAATTTTTGGATAGTTTTGCCCACTTAAAAACATGGGCAAGAGTCACATGTAGTCAAATATACCAAATGCGTAGTAGTGCAGTCAGCATAAAATCTAGGTCGAAAAATAAAGTCTAGGGTAGGATGTTCAAAAACCTGTTCCTTGCTCAACGCTTTACATACAGAACAGTGCCTACAATAGTATGTCCCTAACCTTTGATCTTTGTTCTGCATCACTTTCTTGTCATTGCATAGTAGTTGTTTTAAGTTTTGACTATTTCTATATGAAAAAACTGGTGTTGTTCCAATTAAATTGACAATTTTGTTATCCATGTTAGAAGATGCCAATGTTTCTGTATTATATCTCTTACAATTTTATTATTGCTAGTATAGTTAGTCACAAAGGTGGTGGGGCATCTATTTTTATTATTCATAGCATTTCTTCTAGGCATGTAGGTCCTATATGTCGTATCATTTACATTATTTGTTACCATTCCCCGTTGATCATTATCAAGGCATTCTACATTGGGCCCATAGGTAATATGTCCAGAAGCATTGCCTTGATTCCCTATTGTCATTAAACGTAGCATTCTAACTGTAGCACTGTCATACTCTCTATCAATAAACATCCTTTCCAAGGCATCTAACTCTGTCTCAAGGTCAGTTTTGTTATTACTAATTATTTTTACCCGCAGAAATTCACTCTTAACTATACTGGAAAATACATGCCCTGGATGCATGCTGTCTCTAGATAGGAGACCATTTCTCCAACAAGGTTTCCTATATAGAGTCGTATTGATTCCACTGGCACCATTCTTCATAAGTGTAACATCCAGAAATTCCACTTGTTTATCAGAGTGTGTAACTGTAAACTTCACAAAATTCGTAGTGGATTCTAGATATTTAACAAATAATGAAAGAGATGTAGCACCCCCCTGCCAAAGTATAAAGACGTCATCCATCAGCTAGAGTTTCCTAAACACCAATTTACATTTAGGGCATTGCAGTGTATACATAAAACTTTGAGAGGAGGTGATGTGAACAACTACTTGGAACAGAATGAGTTAAAATGGATTCTAAGGATGCAAGCACATAGATTTCCTGGCCTTAACAATTGTGTTAGTATTAAACCTACCCTTAAGGGGCGGAAGTTAAAGAATCACAAGCACAAATGATTTGAGATGTAATATTCTCCTACTAATGGTGATGCCATTTTGGCTCCAATTCTTAGTATTGTGATTGGTCAGTTTGTATTATAAATACAATATGTAGTGTTTTGTTAAATATGAGGATCTGAGGAAGCATTTGTTTTATGCAAAAGCACTTGTCCTGTATGTTTTTGAAGTACTGCTTTTATTAAAGTGGAGTAAATTTAGCCATGGTTATCCAGCTGTTTTTTTATGAAGATTTACTTTCTCTATCCGGATATTCAGTCTGCACTGATGATTTTTTTTCTTTAATTTTTTTCTTTAGTAGCTGATACACAGGGTGAATGTACTATGGTGTACCAATGTAATGCTGTGTAACATGCTTTCAGCAGTAAAGTTTAATGCTTACATGTCAATATGTGTAGCTGTCTAGCCATGATGCATTATAGCTGTTATTAACACTGAGTGATTGTGATCTCTATAATGTATTCCATTTGTGTTGTAGGTGTCTATATGTCAGCAGGATATTGGTCTGCTGTTGTTTCCTACAAGGGGTATGGCACTGTGGTGACACCTTGACACTGCCATATCCTGGGTACAGCTGAACACAAGTCTCAGGTTTGTATAACAGTTACTGCATGTGCCACATGCCTGGTAGGTCTGAGGGGTGTATACAGGTAAGTGCATGGTGGCTGATGTCTGCAGGCCTTCTACAGTGGACAATGGTAAGTGTACTGGGTGGTATATACCACATGTTTGTGTATAACACACACACACACACATAGAGGCTTTGGTGTTGATGCAATACACAGAGAAAACTGTACACATGGATTTATGTACTTTTGCAAGGAACCCATTTTAGCCTATGCAATTCCACCAAGACAGAATAGGCACAGCATCACATTGGGAAATAATTAGTCTGCTAGTTTAATGCAATTGACGATGGTACTGGCAGGGTATATGTTCCCTTCCCCAATGTAGTGTAATCCTCAACTTGGTAAACATAGGTGTGCTGGTGTGGGTGGCACAGCCCTACCCTTTGGAGGGTGTGGGGTGGTGTAGAACCGCAGACAGTGTGATTGACAACTACTTAACCTGTTAACATGAACTGTACGGTATTACAGTCAACTAAGCGGGGGGATACACTTAACAATAACTGCAATGATGGTGGCTGAGTCCACAAGATCCACACCCAGTCATATATACCAACCCCAGTATCACTGTACTGACATACAGTGGGGAAGAGGTCATTTACACATCTACTACTAGTTTGGATGGAATGAATTTCCACAAGATGATACCTGTGAAATGTTAGCATTTGCCAGTCAGTTCTTGGTCAGATGACCTCCTGGGACATGTATATTCTGCAAACTGAAGTAGATCCCTTCACATACATACACACTCTTACTTGGCAACACCGGGACTAGAACCACTATCTAGGCACTTAGTGCTACTAATGTGTGTGGCCTTAACTGCACACACCACACAGCTTTTAGGATGAGGTGAGGTCCAGGTTACATGTTAAGTGAAGAACATCACCAGGCCTTGTACATTATGGTAATGGGGTATGTACTGGTTGCTTATGAACAATACATAGTGTGACATACTGTCATATACACATTGACAAACACATAACAGTCATACACACATCTGAGAGACCTGAGTTTATCAGTGCTAACTACCTTGTCAGTGTGTCCATTCTGTTACAGCTACATTGCATGCAGTACATGCATCATTGGGCTGGATAGTGTAATCAGTTACCTGTATGGTTGATGGTGACAATAGTCCCCATACAGTGGACCTTGGGACATGTACTGGGGGTACCATGGTGTAAAGACAGTATACCCAGCACCCACACCCCACATTGGATATTGTACTCACTGAAACCCATGATAATACTCTGACATA